>NW_026701128.1:0-66369 GCF_030435755.1 Ochotona princeps | reverse complement strand
GAATGTGGAGTTGGTGGCATGTGAAACCCGCATGTGGAGCATTCGTTTGTGTGGGATGCTCTACCATGTTCATTCCTAGATAATGCACTCAAAGGGCACTAAGCATAGAGTGTGAAAACTGAGTTTCCTTGAGAGCTGCTTGGAAGCCTGATGGTGTGTGAAGTTAGAGAGCCAAATGGAGTTGTTCTCCCACAAGAACCACTCGGCTGATCCTTCTTCAATATGCCCTTCACCAACATGCAGTGTTTCCTTGATTGAATTAGCTCTCACACCAATATTTGCGTCTAGAGCCTTTGCATTGAGGGCTATCTGAAAACGGCTGTGGCGCTGAAGTTGCCTGTGAATGTGGAGTTGGTGGCATGTGAAACCCGCATGTGGAGCATTCGTTTGTGTGGGATGCTCTACCAGGTTCATTCCTAGATAATGCACTCAAAGGGCACTAAGCATAGAGTGTGAAAACTGAGTTTCCTTGTGAGAGCTGCTTGGAAGCCTGATGGTGTGTGAAGTTAGTGAGCCAAATGGAGTTGTTCTCCCACAAGAACCACTCGGCTGATCCTTCTTCAATATGCCCTTCACCAACATGCAGTGTTTCCTTGATTGAATTAGCTCTCACACCAATATTTGCGTCTAGAGCCTTTGCATTGAGGGCTATCTGAAAACGGCTGTGGCGCTGAAGTTGTCTGTGAATGTGGAGTTGGTGGCATGTGAAACCCGAATGTGGAGCATTCGTTTATGTGGAATGCTCTCCAAGCTTCATTTGAGTCCTAGGCACTCATAGGGCACTAAGCATAGAGTGTGAAAACTGAGTTTCCTTGAGAGCTGCTTGGAAGCCTGATGGTGTGTGACGTTAGTGTGCCAAATGGAGTTGTTCTCCCACAAGAACCACTCGGCTGATCCTTCTTCAATATGCCCTTCACCAACATGCAGTGTTTCCTTGATTGAATTAGCTCTCACACCAATATTTGCGTCTAGAGCCTTTGCATTGAGGGCTATCTGAAAACGGCTGTGGCGCTGAAGTTGCCTGTGAATGTGGAGTTGGTGGCATGTGAAACCCGCATGTGGAGCATTCGTTTGTGTGGGATGCTCTCCCAGCTTCATTCCTAGATAATGCACTCAAAGGGCACTAAGCATAGAGTGTGAAAACTGAGTTTCCTTGAGAGCTGCTTGGAAGCCTGATGGTGTGTGAAGTTAGAGAGCCAAATGGAGTTGTTCTCCCACAAGAACCACTCGGCTGATCCTTCTTCAATATGCCCTTCACCAACATGCAGTGTTTCCTTGATTGAATTAGCTCTCACACCAATATTTGCGTCTAGAGCCTTTGCATTGAGGGCTATCTGAAAACGGCTGTGGAGCTGAAGTTGCCTGTGAATGTGGAGTTGGTGGCATGTGAAACCCGCATGTGGAGCATTCGTTTGTGTGGGATGCTCTACCAGGTTCATTCCTAGATAATGCACTCAAAGGGCACTAAGCATAGAGTGTGAAAACTGAGTTTCCTTGAGAGCTGCTTGGAAGCCTGATGGTGTGTGAAGTTAGTGAGCCAAATGGAGTTGTTCTCCCACAAGAACCACTCGGCTGATCCTTCTTCAATATGCCCTTCACCAACATGCAGTGTTTCCTTGATTGAATTAGCTCTCACACCAATATTTGCGTCTAGAGCCTTTGCATTGAGGGCTATCTGAAAACGGCTGTGGCGCTGAAGTTGCCTGTGAATGTGGAGTTGGTGGCATGTGAAACCCGCATGTGGAGCATTCGTTTATGTGGGATGCTCTCCAAGCTTCATTTCAGTCCTAGGCACTCATAGGGCACTAAGCATAGAGTGTGAAAACTGAGTTTCCTTGAGAGCTGTTGGAAGCCTGATGGTGTGTGACGTTAGTGTGCCAAATGGAGTTGTTCTCCCACAAGAACCACTCGGCTGATCCTTCTTCAATATGCCCTTCACCAACATGCAGTGTTTCCTTGATTGAATTAGCTCTCACACCAATATTTGCGTCTAGAGCCTTTGCATTGAGGGCTATCTGAAAACGGCTGTGGCGCTGAAGTTGCCTGTGAATGTGGAGTTGGTGGCATGTGAAACCCGCATGTGGAGCATTCGTTTGTGTGGGATGCTCTACCAGGTTCATTCCTAGATAATGCACTCAAAGGGCACTAAGCATAGAGTGTGAAAACTGAGTTTCCTTGAGAGCTGCTTGGAAGCCTGATGGTGTGTGAAGTTAGAGAGCCAAATGGAGTTGTTCTCCCACAAGAACCACTCGGCTGATCCTTCTTCAATATGCCTTTCACCAACATGCAGTGTTTCCTTGATTGAATTAGCTCTCACACCAATATTTGCGTCTAGAGCCTTTGCATTGAGGGCTATCTGAAAACGGCTGTGGCGCTGAAGTTGCCTGTGAATGTGGAGTTGGTGGCATGTGAAACCCGCATGTGGAGCATTCGTTTGTGTGGGATGCTCTACCAGGTTCATTCCTAGATAATGCACTCAAAGGGCACTAAGCATAGAGTGTGAAAACTGAGTTTCCTTGAGAGCTGCTTGGAAGCCTGATGGTGTGTGAAGTTAGTGAGCCAAATGGAGTTGTTCTCCCACAAGAACCACTCGGCTGATCCTTCTTCAATATGCCCTTCACCAACATGCAGTGTTTCCTTGATTGAATTAGCTCTCACACCAATATTTGCGTCTAGAGCCTTTGCATTGAGGGCTATCTGAAAACGGCTGTGGCGCTGAAGTTGCCTGTGAATGTGGAGTTGGTGGCATGTGAAACCCGCATGTGGAGCATTCGTTTGTGTGGGATGCTCTACCAGGTTCCTTCCTAGATAATGCACTCAAAGGGCACTAAGCATAGAGTGTGAAAACTGAGTTTCCTTGAGAGCTGCTTGGAAGCCTGATGGTGTGTGAAGTTAGAGAGCCAAATGGAGTTGTTCTCCCACAAGAACCACTCGGCTGATCCTTCTTCAATATGCCCTTCACCAACATGCAGTGTTTCCTTGATTGAATTAGCTCTCACACCAATATTTGCGTCTAGAGCCTTTGCATTGAGGGCTATCTGAAAACGGCTGTGGCGCTGAAGTTGCCTGTGAATGTGGAGTTGGTGGCATGTGAAACCCGCATGTGGAGCATTCGTTTGTGTGGGATGCTCTACCAGGTTCATTCCTAGATAATGCACTCAAAGGGCACTAAGCATAGAGTGTGAAAACTGAGTTTCCTTGAGAGCTGTTTGGAAGCCTGATGGTGTGTGAAGTTAGTGTGCCAAATGGAGTTGTTCTCCCACAAGAACCACTCGGCTGATCCTTCTTCAATATGCCCTTCACCAACATGCAGTGTTTCCTTGATTGAATTAGCTCTCACACCAATATTTGCGTCTAGAGCCTTTGCATTGAGGGCTATCTGAAAACGGCTCTGGCGCTGAAGTTGCCTGTGAATGTGGAGTTGGTGGCATGTGAAACCCGCATGTGGAGCATTCGTTTGTGTGGGATGCTCTCCAAGCTTCATTTCAGTCCTAGGCACTCATAGGGCACTAAGCATAGAGTGTGAAAACTGAGTTTCCTTGAGAGCTGTTGGAAGCCTGATGGTGTGTGACGTTAGTGTGCCAAATGGAGTTGTTCTCCCACAAGAACCACTCGGCTGATCCTTCTTCAATATGCCCTTCACCAACATGCAGTGTTTCCTTGATTGAATTAGCTCTCACACAAATATTTGCGTCTAGAGCCTTTGCATTGAGGGCTATCTGAAAACGGCTGTGGCGCTGAAGTTGCCTGTGAATGTGGAGTTGGTGGCATGTGAAACCCGCATGTGGAGCATTCGTTTGTGTGGGATGCTCTACCAGGTTTATTCCTAGATAATGCACTCAAAGGGCACTAAGCATAGAGTGTGAAAACTGAGTTTCCTTGAGAGCTGCTCTGAAGCCTGATGGTGTGTGAAGTTAGAGAGCCAAATGGAGTTGTTCTCCCACAAGAACCACTCGGCTGATCCTTCTTCAATATGCCCTTCACCAACATGCAGTGTTTCCTTGATTGAATTAGCTCTCACACCAATATTTGCGTCTAGAGCCTTTGCATTGAGGGCTATCTGAAAACGGCTGTGGCGCTGAAGTTGCCTGTGAATGTGGAGTTGGTGGCATGTGAAACCCGCATGTGGAGCATTCGTTTGTGTGGGATCCTCTACCAGGTTCATTCCTAGATAATGCACTCAAAGGGCACTAAGCATAGAGTGTGAAAACTGAGTTTCCTTGAGAGCTGCTTGGAAGCCTGATGGTGTGTGAAGTTAGTGAGCCAAATGGAGTTGTTCTCCCACAAGAACCACTCGGCTGATCCTTCTTCAATATGCCCTTCACCAACATGCAGTGTTTCCTTGATTGAATTAGCTCTCACACCAATATTTGCGTCTAGAGCCTTTGCATTGAGGGCTATCTGAAAACGGCTGTGGCGCTGAATTTGCCTGTGAATGTGAAGTTGGTGGCATGTGAAACCCGCATGTGGAGCATTCGTTTATGTGGGATGCTCTCCAAGCTTCATTTCAGTCCTAGGCACTCATAGGGCACTAAGCATAGAGTGTGAAAACTGAGTTTCCTTGAGAGCTGTTGGAAGCCTGATGGTGTGTGACGTTAGTGTGCCAAATGGAGTTGTTCTCCCACAAGAACCACTCGGCTGATCCTTCTTCAATATGCCCTTCACCAACATGCAGTGTTTCCTTGATTGAATTAGCTCTCACACCAATATTTGCGTCTAGAGCCTTTGCATTGAGGGCTATCTGAAAACGGCTGTGGCGCTGAAGTTGCCTGTGAATGTGGAGTTGGTGGCATGTGAAACCCGCATGTGGAGCATTCGTTTGTGTGGGATGCTATACCAGGTTCATTCCTAGATAATGCACTCAAAGGGCACTAAGCATAGAGTGTGAAAACTGAGTTTCCTTGAGAGCTGCTTGGAAGCCTGATGGTGTGTGAAGTTAGAGAGCCAAATGGAGTTGTTCTCCCACAAGAACCACTCGGCTGATCCTTCTTCAATATGCCCTTCACCAACATGCAGTGTTTCCTTGATTGAATTAGCTCTCACACCAATATTTGCGTCTAGAGCCTTTGCATTGAGGGCTATCTGAAAACGGCTGTGGCGCTGAAGTTGCCTGTGAATGTGGAGTTGGTGGCATGTGAAACCCGCATGTGGAGCATTCGTTTGTGTGGGATGCTCTACCAGGTTCATTCCTAGATAATGCACTCAAAGGGCACTAAGCATAGAGTGTGAAAACTGAGTTTCCTTGAGAGCTGCTTGGAAGCCTGATGGTGTGTGAAGTTAGTGAGCCAAATGGAGTTGTTCTCCCACAAGAACCACTCGGCTGATCCTTCTTCAATATGCCCTTCACCAACATGCAGTGTTTCCTTGATTGCATTAGCTCTCACACCAATATTTGCGTCTAGAGCCTTTGCATTGAGGGCTATCTGAAAACGGCTGTGGCGCTGAAGTTGCCTGTGAATGTGGAGTTGGTGGCATGTGAAACCCGCATGTGGAGCATTCGTTTATGTGGAATGCTCTCCAAGCTTCATTTGAGTCCTAGGCACTCAAAGGGCACTAAGCATAGAGTGTGAAAACTGAGTTTCCTTGAGAGCTGCTTGGAAGCCTGATGGTGTGTGACGTTAGTGTGCCAAATGGAGTTGTTCTCCCACAAGAACCACTCGGCTGATCCTTCTTCAATATGCCCTTCACCAACATGCAGTGTTTCCTTGATTGAATTAGCTCTCACACCAATATTTGCGTCTAGAGCCTTTGCATTGAGGGCTATCTGAAAACGGCTGTGGCGCTGAAGTTGCCTGTGAATGTGGAGTTGGTGGCATGTGAAACCCGCATGTGGAGCATTCGTTTGTGTGGGATGCTCTACCAGGTTCATTCCTAGATAATGCACTCAAAGGGCACTAAGCATAGAGTGTGAAAACTGAGTTTCCTTGAGAGCTGCTTGGAAGCCTGATGGTGTGTGAAGTTAGAGAGCCAAATGGAGTTGTTCTCCCACAAGAACCACTCGGCTGATCCTTCTTCAATATGCCCTTCACCAACATGCAGTGTTTCCTTGATTGAATTAGCTCTCACACCAATATTGGCGTCTAGAGCCTTTGCATTGAGGGCTATCTGAAAACGGCTGTGGCGCTGAAGTTGCCTGTGAATGTGGAGTTGGTGGCATGTGAAACCCGCATGTGGAGCATTCGTTTGTGTGGGATGCTCTACCAGGTTCATTCCTAGATAATGCACTCAAAGGGCACTAAGCATAGAGTGTGAAAACTGAGTTTCCTTGAGAGCTGCTTGGAAGCCTGATGGTGTGTGAAGTTAGTGAGCCAAATGGAGTTGTTCTCCCACAAGAACCACTCGGCTGATCCTTCTTCAATATGCCCTTCACCAACATGCAGTGTTTCCTTGATTGAATTAGCTCTCACACCAATATTTGCGTCTAGAGCCTTTGCATTGAGGGCTATCTGAAAACGGCTGTGGCGCTGAAGTTGCCTGTGAATGTGGAGTTGGTGGCATGTGAAACCCGCATGTGGAGCATTCGTTTGTGTGGGATGCTCTACCAGGTTCCTTCCTAGATAATGCACTCAAAGGGCACTAAGCATAGAGTGTGAAAACTGAGTTTCCTTGAGAGCTGCTTGGAAGCCTGATGGTGTGTGAAGTTAGAGAGCCAAATGGAGTTGTTCTCCCACAAGAACCACTCGGCTGATCCTTCTTCAATATGCCCTTCACCAACATGCAGTGTTTCCTTGATTGAATTAGCTCTCACACCAATATTTGCGTCTAGAGCCTTTGCATTGAGGGCTATCTGAAAACGGCTGTGGCGCTGAAGTTGCCTGTGAATGTGGAGTTGGTGGCATGTGAAACCCGCAAGTGGAGCATTCGTTTGTGTGGGATGCTCTACCAGGTTCATTCCTAGATAATGCACTCAAAGGGCACTAAGCATAGAGTGTGAAAACTGAGTTTCCTTGAGAGCTGTTTGGAAGCCTGATGGTGTGTGAAGTTAGTGTGCCAAATGGAGTTGTTCTCCCACAAGAACCACTCGGCTGATCCTTCTTCAATATGCCCTTCACCAACATGCAGTGTTTCCTTGATTGAATTAGCTCTCACACCAATATTTGCGTCTAGAGCCTTTGCATTGAGGGCTATCTGAAAACGGCTGTGGCGCTGAAGTTGCCTGTGAATGTGGAGTTGGTGGCATGTGAAACCCGCATGTGGAGCATTCGTTTGTGTGGGATGCTCTCCAAGCTTCATTTCAGTCCTAGGCACTCAAAGGGCACTAAGCATAGAGTGTGAAAACTGAGTTTCCTTGAGAGCTGCTTGGAAGCCTGATGGTGTGTGAAGTTAGTGAGCCAAATGGAGTTGTTCTCCCACAAGAACCACTCGGCTGATCTTTCTTCAATATGCCCTTCACCAACATGCAGTGTTTCCTTGATTGAATTAGCTCTCACACCAATATTTGCGTCTAGAGCCTTTGCATTGAGGGCTATCTGAAAACGGCTGTGGCGCTGAAGTTGCCTGTGAATGTGGAGTTGGTGGCATGTGAAACCCGCATGTGGAGCATTCGTTTATGTGGGATGCTCTCCAAGCTTCATTTCAGTCCTATGCACTCATAGGGCACTAAGCATAGAGTGTGAAAACTGAGTTTCCTTGAGAGCTGTTGGAAGCCTGATGGTGTGTGACGTTAGTGTGCCAAATGGAGTTGTTCTCCCACAAGAACCACTCGGCTGATCCTTCTTCAATATGCCCTTCACCAACATGCAGTGTTTCCTTGATTGAATTAGCTCTCACACAAATATTTGCGTCTAGAGCCTTTGCATTGAGGGCTATCTGAAAACGGCTGTGGCGCTGAAGTTGCCTGTGAATGTGGAGTTGGTGGCATGTGAAACCCGCATGTGGAGCATTCGTTTGTGTGGGATGCTCTACCAGGTTTATTCCTAGATAATGCACTCAAAGGGCACTAAGCATAGAGTGTGAAAACTGAGTTTCCTTGAGAGCTGCTTGGAAGCCTGATGGTGTGTGAAGTTAGAGAGCCAAATGGAGTTGTTCTCCCACAAGAACCACTCGGCTGATCCTTCTTCAATATGCCCTTCACCAACATGCAGTGTTTCCTTGATTGAATTAGCTCTCACACCAATATTTGCGTCTAGAGCCTTTGCATTGAGGGCTATCTGAAAACGGCTGTGGCGCTGAATTTGCCTGTGAATGTGGAGTTGGTGGCATGTGAAACCCGCATGTGGAGCATTCGTTTGTGTGGGATCCTCTACCAGGTTCATTCCTAGATAATGCACTCAAAGGGCACTAAGCATAGAGTGTGAAAACTGAGTTTCCTTGAGAGCTGCTTGGAAGCCTGATGGTGTGTGAAGTTAGTGAGCCAAATGGAGTTGTTCTCCCACAAGAACCACTCGGCTGATCCTTCTTCAATATGCCCTTCACCAACATGCAGTGTTTCCTTGATTGAATTAGCTCTCACACCAATATTTGCGTCTAGAGCCTTTGCATTGAGGGCTATCTGAAAACGGCTGTGGCGCTGAATTTGCCTGTGAATGTGAAGTTGGTGGCATGTGAAACCCGCATGTGGAGCATTCGTTTATGTGGGATGCTCTCCAAGCTTCATTTCAGTCCTAGGCACTCATAGGGCACTAAGCATAGAGTGTGAAAACTGAGTTTCCTTGAGAGCTGTTGGAAGCCTGATGGTGTGTGAGGTTAGTGTGCCAAATGGAGTTGTTCTCCCACAAGAACCACTCGGCTGATCCTTCTTCAATATGCCCTTCACCAACATGCAGTGTTTCCTTGATTGAATTAGCTCTCACACCAATATTTGCGTCTAGAGCCTTTGCATTGAGGGCTATCTGAAAACGGCTGTGGCGCTGAAGTTGCCTGTGAATGTGGAGTTGGTGGCATGTGAAACCCGCATGTGGAGCATTCGTTTGTGTGGGATGCTATACCAGGTTCATTCCTAGATAATGCACTCAAAGGGCACTAAGCATAGAGTGTGAAAACTGAGTTTCCTTGAGAGCTGCTTGGAAGCCTGATGGTGTGTGAAGTTAGAGAGCCAAATGGAGTTGTTCTCCCACAAGAACCACTCGGCTGATCCTTCTTCAATATGCCCTTCACCAACATGCAGTGTTTCCTTGATTGAATTAGCTCTCACACCAATATTTGCGTCTAGAGCCTTTGCATTGAGGGCTATCTGAAAACGGCTGTGGCGCTGAAGTTGCCTGTGAATGTGGAGTTGGTGGCATGTGAAACCCGCATGTGGAGCATTCGTTTGTGTGGGATCCTCTACCAGGTTCATTCCTAGATAATGCACTCAAAGGGCACTAAGCATAGAGTGTGAAAACTGAGTTTCCTTGAGAGCTGCTTGGAAGCCTGATGGTGTGTGAAGTTAGTGAGCCAAATGGAGTTGTTCTCCCACAAGAACCACTCGGCTGATCCTTCTTCAATATGCCCTTCACCAACATGCAGTGTTTCCTTGATTGAATTAGCTCTCACACCAATATTTGCGTCTAGAGCCTTTGCATTGAGGGCTATCTGAAAACGGCTGTGGCGCTGAATTTGCCTGTGAATGTGAAGTTGGTGGCATGTGAAACCCGCATGTGGAGCATTCGTTTATGTGGGATGCTCTCCAAGCTTCATTTGAGTCCTAGGCACTCATAGGGTACTAAGCATAGAGTGTGAAAACTGAGTTTCCTTGAGAGCTGTTGGAAGCCTGATGGTGTGTGACGTTAGTGTGCCAAATGGAGTTGTTCTCCCACAAGAACCACTCGGCTGATCCTTCTTCAATATGCCCTTCACCAACATGCAGTGTTTCCTTGATTGAATTAGCTCTCACACCAATATTTGCGTCTAGAGCCTTTGCATTGAGGGCTATCTGAAAACGGCTGTGGCGCTGAAGTTGCCTGTGAATGTGGAGTTGGTGGCATGTGAAACCCGCATGGTGGAGCATTCGTTTGTGTGGGATGCTCTACCAGGTTCCTTCCTAGATAATGCACTCAAAGGGCACTAAGCATAGAGTGTGAAAACTGAGTTTCCTTGAGAGCTGCTTGGAAGCCTGATGGTGTGTGAAGTTAGAGAGCCAAATGGAGTTGTTCTCCCACAAGAACCACTCGGCTGATCCTTCTTCAATATGCCCTTCACCAACATGCAGTGTTTCCTTGATTGAATTAGCTCTCACACCAATATTTGCGTCTAGAGCCTTTGCATTGAGGGCTATCTGAAAACGGCTGTGGCGCTGAAGTTGCCTGTGAATGTGGAGTTGGTGGCATGTGAAACCCGCATGTGGAGCATTCGTTTGTGTGGGATGCTCTCCAAGCTTCATTTCAGTCCTAGGCACTCAAAGGGCACTAAGCATAGAGTGTGAAAACTGAGTTTCCTTGAGAGCTGCTTGGAAGCCTGATGGTGTGTGAAGTTAGTGAGCCAAATGGAGTTGTTCTCCCACAAGAACCACTCGGCTGATCCTTCTTCAATATGCCCTTCACCAACATGCAGTGTTTCCTTGATTGAATTAGCTCTCACACAATATTTGCGTCTAGAGCCTTTGCATTGAGGGCTATCTGAAAACGGCTGTGGCGCTGAAGTTGCCTGTGAATGTGGAGTTGGTGGCATGTGAAACCCGCATGTGGAGCATTCGTTTGTGTGGGATGCTATACCAGGTTCATTCCTAGATAATGCACTCAAAGGGCACTAAGCATAGAGTGTGAAAACTGAGTTTCCTTGAGAGCTGCTTGGAAGCCTGATGGTGTGTGAAGTTAGAGAGCCAAATGGAGTTGTTCTCCCACAAGAACCACTCGGCTGATCCTTCTTCAATATGCCCTTCACCAACATGCAGTGTTTCCTTGATTGAATTAGCTCTCACACCAATATTTGCGTCTAGAGCCTTTGCATTGAGGGCTATCTGAAAACGGCTGTGGCGCTGAAGTTGCCTGTGAATGTGGAGTTGGTGGCATGTGAAACCCGCATGTGGAGCATTCGTTTGTGTGGGATGCTCTACCAGGTTCATTCCTAGATAATGCACTCAAAGGGCACTAAGCATAGAGTGTGAAAACTGAGTTTCCTTGAGAGCTGCTTGGAAGCCTGATGGTGTGTGAAGTTAGTGAGCCAAATGGAGTTGTTCTCCCACAAGAACCACTCGGCTGATCCTTCTTCAATATGCCCTTCACCAACATGCAGTGTTTCCTTGATTGAATTAGCTCTCACACCAATATTTGCGTCTAGAGCCTTTGCATTGAGGGCTATCTGAAAACGGCTGTGGCGCTGAAGTTGCCTGTGAATGTGGAGTTGGTGGCATGTGAAACCCGCATGTGGAGCATTCGTTTGTGTGGGATGCTCTACCAGGTTCCTTCCTAGATAATGCACTCAAAGGGCACTAAGCATAGAGTGTGAAAACTGAGTTTCCTTGAGAGCTGCTTGGAAGCCTGATGGTGTGTGAAGTTAGAGAGCCAAATGGAGTTGTTCTCCCACAAGAACCACTCGGCTGATCCTTCTTCAATATGCCCTTCACCAACATGCAGTGTTTCCTTGATTGAATTAGCTCTCACACCAATATTTGCGTCTAGAGCCTTTGCATTGAGGGCTATCTGAAAACGGCTGTGGCGCTGAAGTTGCCTGTGAATGTGGAGTTGGTGGCATGTGAAACCCGCATGTGGAGCATTCGTTTGTGTGGGATGCTCTCCAAGCTTCATTTTACTCAAAGGGCACTAAGCATAGAGTGTGAAAACTGAGTTTCCTTGAGAGCTGCTTGGAAGCCTGATGGTGTGTGAAGTTAGTGAGCCAAATGGAGTTGTTCTCCCACAAGAACCACTCGGCTGATCTTTCTTCAATATGCCCTTCACCAACATGCAGTGTTTCCTTGATTGAATTAGCTCTCACACCAATATTTGCGTCTAGAGCCTTTGCATTGAGGGCTATCTGAAAACGGCTGTGGCGCTGAAGTTGCCTGTGAATGTGGAGTTGGTGGCATGTGAAACCCGCATGTGGAGCATTCGTTTATGTGGGATGCTCTCCAAGCTTCATTTCAGTCCTAGGCACTCATAGGGCACTAAGCATAGAGTGTGAAAACTGAGTTTCCTTGAGAGCTGTTGGAAGCCTGATGGTGTGTGAGGTTAGTGTGCCAAATGGAGTTGTTCTCCCACAAGAACCACTCGGCTGATCCTTCTTCAATATGCCCTTCACCAACATGCAGTGTTTCCTTGATTGAATTAGCTCTCACACCAATATTTGCGTCTAGAGCCTTTGCATTGAGGGCTATCTGAAAACGGCTGTGGCGCTGAAGTTGCCTGTGAATGTGGAGTTGGTGGCATGTGAAACCCGCATGTGGAGCATTCGTTTGTGTGGGATGCTATACCAGGTTCATTCCTAGATAATGCACTCAAAGGGCACTAAGCATAGAGTGTGAAAACTGAGTTTCCTTGAGAGCTGCTTGGAAGCCTGATGGTGTGTGAAGTTAGAGAGCCAAATGGAGTTGTTCTCCCACAAGAACCACTCGGCTGATCCTTCTTCAATATGCCCTTCACCAACATGCAGTGTTTCCTTGATTGAATTAGCTCTCACACCAATATTTGCGTCTAGAGCCTTTGCATTGAGGGCTATCTGAAAACGGCTGTGGCGCTGAAGTTGCCTGTGAATGTGGAGTTGGTGGCATGTGAAACCCGCATGTGGAGCATTTCGTTTGTGTGGGATCCTCTACCAGGTTCATTCCTAGATAATGCACTCAAAGGGCACTAAGCATAGAGTGTGAAAACTGAGTTTCCTTGAGAGCTGCTTGGAAGCCTGATGGTGTGTGAAGTTAGTGAGCCAAATGGAGTTGTTCTCCCACAAGAACCACTCGGCTGATCCTTCTTCAATATGCCCTTCACCAACATGCAGTGTTTCCTTGATTGAATTAGCTCTCACACCAATATTTGCGTCTAGAGCCTTTGCATTGAGGGCTATCTGAAAACGGCTGTGGCGCTGAATTTGCCTGTGAATGTGAAGTTGGTGGCATGTGAAACCCGCATGTGGAGCATTCGTTTATGTGGGATGCTCTCCAAGCTTCATTTGAGTCCTAGGCACTCATAGGGTACTAAGCATAGAGTGTGAAAACTGAGTTTCCTTGAGAGCTGTTGGAAGCCTGATGGTGTGTGACGTTAGTGTGCCAAATGGAGTTGTTCTCCCACAAGAACCACTCGGCTGATCCTTCTTCAATATGCCCTTCACCAACATGCAGTGTTTCCTTGATTGAATTAGCTCTCACACCAATATTTGCGTCTAGAGCCTTTGCATTGAGGGCTATCTGAAAACGGCTGTGGCGCTGAAGTTGCCTGTGAATGTGGAGTTGGTGGCATGTGAAACCCGCATGTGGAGCATTCGTTTGTGTGGGATGCTCTACCAGGTTCCTTCCTAGATAATGCACTCAAAGGGCACTAAGCATAGAGTGTGAAAACTGAGTTTCCTTGAGAGCTGCTTGGAAGCCTGATGGTGTGTGAAGTTAGAGAGCCAAATGGAGTTGTTCTCCCACAAGAACCACTCGGCTGATCCTTCTTCAATATGCCCTTCACCAACATGCAGTGTTTCCTTGATTGAATTAGCTCTCACACCAATATTTGCGTCTAGAGCCTTTGCATTGAGGGCTATCTGAAAACGGCTGTGGCGCTGAAGTTGCCTGTGAATGTGGAGTTGGTGGCATGTGAAACCCGCATGTGGAGCATTCGTTTGTGTGGGATGCTCTCCAAGCTTCATTTCAGTCCTAGGCACTCAAAGGGCACTAAGCATAGAGTGTGAAAACTGAGTTTCCTTGAGAGCTGCTTGGAAGCCTGATGGTGTGTGAAGTTAGTGAGCCAAATGGAGTTGTTCTCCCACAAGAACCACTCGGCTGATCCTTCTTCAATATGCCCTTCACCAACATGCAGTGTTTCCTTGATTGAATTAGCTCTCACACCAATATTTGCGTCTAGAGCCTTTGCATTGAGGGCTATCTGAAAACGACTGTGGCGCTGAAGTTGCCTGTGAATGTGGAGTTGGTGGCATGTGAAACCCGCAAGTGGAGCATTCGTACGTGTGGGATGCTCTACCAGGTTCATTCCTAGATAATGCACACAAAGAGCACTAAGCATAGAGTGTGAAAACTGAGTTTCCTTGAGAGCTGCTTGGAAGCCTGATGGTGTGTGAAGTTAGTGAGCCAAATGGAGTTGTTCTCCCACAAGAACCACTCGGCTGATCCTTCTTCAATATGCCCTTCACCAACATGCAGTGTTTCCTTGATTGAATTAGCTCTCACACCAATATTTGCGTCTAGAGCCTTTGCATTGAGGGCTATCTGAAAACGGCTGTGGCGCTGAAGTTGCCTGTGAATGTGGAGTTGGTGGCATGTGAAACCCGCATGTGGAGCATTCGTTTGTGTGGGATGCTCTACCAGGTTCATTCCTAGATAATGCACTCAAAGGGCACTAAGCATAGAGTGTGAAAACTGAGTTTCCTTGAGAGCTGTTTGGAAGCCTGATGGTGTGTGAAGTTAGTGAGCCAAATGGAGTTGTTCTCCCACAAGAACCACTCGGCTGATCCTTCTTCAATATGCCCTTCACCAACATGCAGTGTTTCCTTGATTGAATTAGCTCTCACACCAATATTTGTGTCTAGAGCCTTTGCATTGAGGGCTATCTGAAAATGGCTTTGGCGCTGAAGTTGCCTGTGAATGTGGAGTTGGTGGCATGTGAAACCCGCATGTGGAGCATTCGTTTATGTGGGATGCTCTACCAGCTTCATTTCAGTCCTAGGACCTCAAAGGGCACTAAGCGTAGAGTGTGAAAACTGAGTTTCCTTGAGAGCTGCTTGGAAGCCTGATGGTGTGTGAAGTTAGTGAGCCAAATGGAGTTGTTCTCCCACAAGAGCCACTCCGCTGATCCTTCTTCAATATGCCCTTCACCAACATGCAGTGTTTCCTTGATTGAATTAGCTCTCACACCAATATTTGCGTCTAGAGCCTTTGCATTGAGGGCTATCTGAAAACGACTGTGGCGCTGAAGTTGACTGTGAATGTGGAGTTGGTGGCATGTGAAACCCGCCATGTGGAGCCATTCATGTTCGTTGTGGGATGCTCTACCAGGTTCATTCCTAGATAATGCACTCAAAGGGCACTAAGCATAGAGTGTGAAAACTGAGTTTCCTTGAGAGCTGCTTGGAAGCCTGATGGTGTGTGAAGTTAGTGAGCCAAATGGAGTTGTTCTCCCACAAGAACCACTCGGCTGATCCTTCTTCAATATGCCCTTAACCAACATGCAGTGTTTCCTTGATTGAATTAGCTCTCACACCAATATTTGCGTCTAGAGCCTTTGCATTGAGGGCTATCTGAAAACGGCTGTGGCGCTGAAGTTGCCTGTGAATGTGGAGTTGGTGGCATGTGAAACCCGCATGTGGATCATTCGTTTGTGTGGGATGCTCTACCATGTTCATTCCTAGATAATGCACTCAAAGGGCACTAAGCATAGAGTGTGAAAACTAAGTTTCCTTGAGAGCTGTTTGGAAGCCTGATGGTGTGTGAAGTTAGTGAGCCAAATGGAGTTGTTCTCCCACAAGAACCACTCGGCTGATCCTTCTTCAATATGCCCTTCACCAACATGCAGTGTTTCCTTGATTGAATTAGCTCTCACACCAATATTTGTGTCTAGAGCCTTTGCATTGAGAGCTATCTGAAATGGCTGTGGTGCTGAAGTTGCCTGTGAATGTGGAGTTGGTGGCATGTGAAACCCGCATGTGGAGCATTCGTTTGTGTGGGATGCTCTCCCAGCTTCATTTCAGTCCTAGGAACTCAAAGGGCACTAAGCGTAGAGTGTGAAAACTGAGTTTCCTTGAGAGCTGCTTGGAAGCCTGATGTTGTGTGAAGTTAGATAGCCAAATGGAGTTGTTCTCCCACAAGAACCACTCGGCTGATCCTTCTTCAATATGCCCTTCACCAACATGCAGTGTTTCCTTGATTGAATTAGCTCTCACACCAATATTTGCGTCTAGAGCCTTTGCATTGAGGGCTATCTGAAAACGGCTGTGGCGCTGAATTTGCCTGTGAATGTGAAGTTGGTGGCATGTGAAACCCGCATGTGGAGCATTCGTTTGTGTGTGATCCTCTACCAGGTTCATTCCTAGATAATGCACTCAAAGGGCACTAAGCATAGAGTGTGAAAACTGAGTTTCCTTGAGAGCTGCTTGGAAGCCTGATGGTGTGTGAAGTTAGTGAGCCAAATGGAGTTGTTCTCCCACAAGAGCCACTCCGCTGATCCTTCTTCAATATGCCCTTCACCAACATGCAGTGTTTCCTTGATTGAATTAGCTCTCACACCAATATTTGCGTCTAGAGCCTTTGCATTGAGGGCTATCTGAAAACGACTGTGGCGCTGAAGTTGACTGTGAATGTGGAGTTGGTGGCATGTGAAACCCGCAAGTGGAGCATTCGTACGTGTGGGATGCTCTACCATGTTCATTCCTAGATAATGCACTCAAAGGGCACTAAGCATAGAGTGTGAAAACTGAGTTTCCTTGAGAGCTGCTTGGAAGCCTGATGGTGTGTGAAGTTAGTGAGCCAAATGGAGTTGTTCTCCCACAAGAACCACTCGGCTGATCCTTCTTCAATATGCCCTTAACCAACATGCAGTGTTTCCTTGATTGAATTAGCTCTCACACCAATATTTGCGTCTAGAGCCTTTGCATTGAGGGCTATCTGAAAACGGCTGTGGCGCTGAAGTTGCCTGTGAATGTGGAGTTGGTGGCATGTGAAACCCGCATGTGGATCATTCGTTTGTGTGGGATGCTCTACCATGTTCATTCCTAGATAATGCACTCAAAGGGCACTAAGCATAGAGTGTGAAAACTAAGTTTCCTTGAGAGCTGTTTGGAAGCCTGATGGTGTGTGAAGTTAGTGAGCCAAATGGAGTTGTTCTCCCACAAGAACCACTCGGCTGATCCTTCTTCAATATGCCCTTCACCAACATGCAGTGTTTCCTTGATTGAATTAGCTCTCACACCAATATTTGTGTCTAGAGCCTTTGCATTGAGAGCTATCTGAAAATGGCTGTGGTGCTGAAGTTGCCTGTGAATGTGGAGTTGGTGGCATGTGAAACCCGCATGTGGAGCATTCGTTTGTGTGGGATGCTCTCCCAGCTTCATTTCAGTCCTAGGAACTCAAAGGGCACTAAGCGTAGAGTGTGAAAACTGAGTTTCCTTGAGAGCTGCTTGGAAGCCTGATGTTGTGTGAAGTTAGATAGCCAAATGGAGTTGTTCTCCCACAAGAACCACTCGGCTGATCCTTCTTCAATATGCCCTTCACCAACATGCAGTGTTTCCTTGATTGAATTAGCTCTCACACCAATATTTGCGTCTAGAGCCTTTGCATTGAGGGCTATCTGAAAACGGCTGTGGCGCTGAAGTTGCCTGTGAATGTGAAGTTGGTGGCATGTGAAACCCGCATGTGGAGCATTCGTTTGTGTGTGATCCTCTACCAGGTTCATTCCTAGATAATGCACTCAAAGGGCACTAAGCATAGAGTGTGAAAACTGAGTTTCCTTGAGAGCTGCTTGGAAGCCTGATGGTGTGTGAAGTTAGAGAGCCAAATGGAGTTGTTCTCCCACAAGAACCACTCGGCTGATCCTTCTTCAATATGCCCTTCACCAACATGCAGTGTTTCCTTGATTGAATTAGCTCTCACACCAATATTTGCGTCTAGAGCCTTTGCATTGAGGGCTATCTGAAAACGGCTGTGGCGCTGAATTTGCCTGTGAATGTGAAGTTGGTGGCATGTGAAACCCGCATGTGGAGCATTCGTTTATGTGGGATGCTCTCCAAGCTTCATTTCAGTCCTAGGCACTCATAGGGCACTAAGCATAGAGTGTGAAAACTGAGTTTCCTTGAGAGCTGTTGGAAGCCTGATGGTGTGTGAGGTTAGTGTGCCAAATGGAGTTGTTCTCCCACAAGAACCACTCGGCTGATCCTTCTTCAATATGCCCTTCACCAACATGCAGTGTTTCCTTGATTGAATTAGCTCTCACACCAATATTTGCGTCTAGAGCCTTTGCATTGAGGGCTATCTGAAAACGGCTGTGGCGCTGAAGTTGCCTGTGAATGTGGAGTTGGTGGCATGTGAAACCCGCATGTGGAGCATTCGTTTGTGTGGGATGCTATACCAGGTTCATTCCTAGATAATGCACTCAAAGGGCACTAAGCATAGAGTGTGAAAACTGAGTTTCCTTGAGAGCTGCTTGGAAGCCTGATGGTGTGTGAAGTTAGAGAGCCAAATGGAGTTGTCCTCCCACAAGAACCACTCGGCTGATCCTTCTTCAATATGCCCTTCACCAACATGCAGTGTTTCCTTGATTGAATTAGCTCTCACACCAATATTTGCGTCTAGAGCCTTTGCATTGAGGGCTATCTGAAAACGGCTGTGGCGCTGAAGTTGCCTGTGAATGTGGAGTTGGTGGCATGTGAAACCCGCATGTGGAGCATTCGTTTGTGTGGGATCCTCTACCAGGTTCATTCCTAGATAATGCACTCAAAGGGCACTAAGCATAGAGTGTGAAAACTGAGTTTCCTTGAGAGCTGCTTGGAAGCCTGATGGTGTGTGAAGTTAGTGAGCCAAATGGAGTTGTTCTCCCACAAGAACCACTCGGCTGATCCTTCTTCAATATGCCCTTCACCAACATGCAGTGTTTCCTTGATTGAATTAGCTCTCACACCAATATTTGCGTCTAGAGCCTTTGCATTGAGGGCTATCTGAAAACGGCTGTGGCGCTGAATTTGCCTGTGAATGTGAAGTTGGTGGCATGTGAAACCCGCATGTGGAGCATTCGTTTATGTGGGATGCTCTCCAAGCTTCATTTCAGTCCTAGGCACTCATAGGGCACTAAGCATAGAGTGTGAAAACTGAGTTTCCTTGAGAGCTGTTGGAAGCCTGATGGTGTGTGACGTTAGTGTGCCAAATGGAGTTGTTCTCCCACAAGAACCACTCGGCTGATCCTTCTTCAATATGCCCTTCACCAACATGCAGTGTTTCCTTGATTGAATTAGCTCTCACACCAATATTTGCGTCTAGAGCCTTTGCATTGAGGGCTATCTGAAAACGGCTGTGGCGCTGAAGTTGCCTGTGAATGTGGAGTTGGTGGCATGTGAAACCCGCAAGTGGAGCATTCGTTTGTGTGGGATGCTATACCAGGTTCATTCCCAGATAATGCACTCAAAGGGCACTAAGCATAGAGTGTGAAAACTGAGTTTCCTTGAGAGCTGCTTGGAAGCCTGATGGTGTGTGAAGTTAGAGAGCCAAATGGAGTTGTTCTCCCACAAGAACCACTCGGCTGATCCTTCTTCAATATGCCCTTCACCAACATGCAGTGTTTCCTTGATTGAATTAGCTCTCACACCAATATTTGCGTCTAGAGCCTTTGCATTGAGGGCTATCTGAAAACGGCTGTGGCGCTGAAGTTGCCTGTGAATGTGGAGTTGGTGGCATGTGAAACCCGCATGTGGAGCATTCGTTTGTGTGGGATGCTCTCCAAGCTTCATTTCAGTCCTAGGCACTCAAAGGGCACTAAGCATAGAGTGTGAAAACTGAGTTTCCTTGAGAGCTGCTTGGAAGCCTGATGGTGTGTGAAGTTAGTGAGCCAAATGGAGTTGTTCTCCCACAAGAACCACTCGGCTGATCCTTCTTCAATATGCCCTTCACCAACATGCAGTGTTTCCTTGATTGAATTAGCTCTCACACCAATATTTGCGTCTAGAGCCTTTGCATTGAGGGCTATCTGAAAACGACTGTGGCGCTGAAGTTGCCTGTGAATGTGGAGTTGGTGGCATGTGAAACCCGCAAGTGGAGCATTCGTACGTGTGGGATGCTCTACCAGGTTCATTCCTAGATAATGCACTCAAAGGGCACTAAGCATAGAGTGTGAAAACTGAGTTTCCTTGAGAGCTGCTTGGAAGCCTGATGGTGTGTGAAGTTAGTGAGCCAAATGGAGTTGTTCTCCCACAAGAACCACTCGGCTGATCCTTCTTCAATATGCCCTTCACCAACATGCAGTGTTTCCTTGATTGAATTAGCTCTCACACCAATATTTGCGTCTAGAGCCTTTGCATTGAGGGCTATCTGAAAACGGCTGTGGCGCTGAAGTTGCCTGTGAATGTGGAGTTGGTGGCATGTGAAACCCGCATGTGGAGCATTCGTTTGTGTGGGATGCTCTACCAGGTTCATTCCTAGATAATGCACTCAAAGGGCACTAAGCATAGAGTGTGAAAACTGAGTTTCCTTGAGAGCTGTTTGGAAGCCTGATGGTGTGTGAAGTTAGTGAGCCAAATGGAGTTGTTCTCCCACAAGAACCACTCGGCTGATCCTTCTTCAATATGCCCTTCACCAACATGCAGTGTTTCCTTGATTGAATTAGCTCTCACACCAATATTTGTGTCTAGAGCCTTTGCATTGAGGGCTATCTGAAAATGGCTTTGGCGCTGAAGTTGCCTGTGAATGTGGAGTTGGTGGCATGTGAAACCCGCATGTGGAGCATTCGTTTATGTGGGATGCTCTACCAGCTTCATTTCAGTCCTAGGAACTCAAAGGGCACTAAGCGTAGAGTGTGAAAACTGAGTTTCCTTGAGAGCTGCTTGGAAGCCTGATGGTGTGTGAAGTTAGTGAGCCAAATGGAGTTGTTCTCCCACAAGAGCCACTCCGCTGATCCTTCTTCAATATGCCCTTCACCAACATGCAGTGTTTCCTTGATTGAATTAGCTCTCACACCAATATTTGCGTCTAGAGCCTTTGCATTGAGGGCTATCTGAAAACGACTGTGGCGCTGACGTTGACTGTGAATGTGGAGTTGGTGGCATGTGAAACCCGCAAGTGGAGCATTCGTACGTGTGGGATGCTCTACCATGTTCATTCCTAGATAATGCACTCAAAGGGCACTAAGCATAGAGTGTGAAAACTGAGTTTCCTTGAGAGCTGCTTGGAAGCCTGATGGTGTGTGAAGTTAGTGAGCCAAATGGAGTTGTTCTCCCACAAGAACCACTCGGCTGATCCTTCTTCAATATGCCCTTAACCAACATGCAGTGTTTCCTTGATTGAATTAGCTCTCACACCAATATTTGCGTCTAGAGCCTTTGCATTGAGGGCTATCTGAAAACGGCTGTGGCGCTGAAGTTGCCTGTGAATGTGGAGTTGGTGGCATGTGAAACCCGCATGTGGATCATTCGTTTGTGTGGGATGCTCTACCATGTTCATTCCTAGATAATGCACTCAAAGGGCACTAAGCATAGAGTGTGAAAACTAAGTTTCCTTGAGAGCTGTTTGGAAGCCTGATGGTGTGTGAAGTTAGTGAGCCAAATGGAGTTGTTCTCCCACAAGAACCACTCGGCTGATCCTTCTTCAATATGCCCTTCACCAACATGCAGTGTTTCCTTGATTGAATTAGCTCTCACACCAATATTTGTGTCTAGAGCCTTTGCATTGAGAGCTATCTGAAAATGGCTGTGGTGCTGAAGTTGCCTGTGAATGTGGAGTTGGTGGCATGTGAAACCCGCATGTGGAGCATTCGTTTGTGTGGGATGCTCTCCCAGCTTCATTTCAGTCCTAGGAACTCAAAGGGCACTAAGCGTAGAGTGTGAAAACTGAGTTTCCTTGAGAGCTGCTTGGAAGCCTGATGTTGTGTGAAGTTAGATAGCCAAATGGAGTTGTTCTCCCACAAGAACCACTCGGCTGATCCTTCTTCAATATGCCCTTCACCAACATGCAGTGTTTCCTTGATTGAATTAGCTCTCACACCAATATTTGCGTCTAGAGCCTTTGCATTGAGGGCTATCTGAAAACGGCTGTGGCGCTGAAGTTGCCTGTGAATGTGGAGTTGGTGGCATGTGAAACCCGCATGTGGAGCATTCGTTTGTGTGGGATGCTATACCAGGTTCATTCCTAGATAATGCACTCAAAGGGCACTAAGCATAGAGTGTGAAAACTGAGTTTCCTTGAGAGCTGCTTGGAAGCCTGATGGTGTGTGAAGTTAGAGAGCCAAATGGAGTTGTTCTCCCACAAGAACCACTCGGCTGATCCTTCTTCAATATGCCCTTCACCAACATGCAGTGTTTCCTTGATTGAATTAGCTCTCACACCAATATTTGCGTCTAGAGCCTTTGCATTGAGGGCTATCTGAAAACGGCTGTGGCGCTAAAGTTGCCTGTGAATGTGGAGTTGGTGGCATGTGAAACCCGCATGTGGAGCATTCGTTTGTGTGGGATCCTCTACCAGGTTCATTCCTAGATAATGCACTCAAAGGGCACTAAGCATAGAGTGTGAAAACTGAGTTTCCTTGAGAGCTGCTTGGAAGCCTGATGGTGTGTGAAGTTAGTGAGCCAAATGGAGTTGTTCTCCCACAAGAACCACTCGGCTGATCCTTCTTCAATATGCCCTTCACCAACATGCAGTGTTTCCTTGATTGAATTAGCTCTCACACCAATATTTGCGTCTAGAGCCTTTGCATTGAGGGCTATCTGAAAACGGCTGTGGCGCTGAATTTGCCTGTGAATGTGAAGTTGGTGGCATGTGAAACCCGCATGTGGAGCATTCGTTTATGTGGGATGCTCTCCAAGCTTCATTTCAGTCCTAGGCACTCATAGGGCACTAAGCATAGAGTGTGAAAACTGAGTTTCCTTGAGAGCTGTTGGAAGCCTGATGGTGTGTGACGTTAGTGTGCCAAATGGAGTTGTTCTCCCACAAGAACCACTCGGCTGATCCTTCTTCAATATGCCCTTCACCAACATGCAGTGTTTCCTTGATTGAATTAGCTCTCACACCAATATTTGCGTCTAGAGCCTTTGCATTGAGGGCTATCTGAAAACGGCTGTGGCGCTGAAGTTGCCTGTGAATGTGGAGTTGGTGGCATGTGAAACCCGCAAGTGGAGCATTCGTTTGTGTGGGATGCTATACCAGGTTCATTCCCAGATAATGCACTCAAAGGGCACTAAGCATAGAGTGTGAAAACTGAGTTTCCTTGAGAGCTGCTTGGAAGCCTGATGGTGTGTGAAGTTAGAGAGCCAAATGGAGTTGTTCTCCCACAAGAACCACTCGGCTGATCCTTCTTCAATATGCCCTTCACCAACATGCAGTGTTTCCTTGATTGAATTAGCTCTCACACCAATATTTGCGTCTAGAGCCTTTGCATTGAGGGCTATCTGAAAACGGCTGTGGCGCTGAAGTTGCCTGTGAATGTGGAGTTGGTGGCATGTGAAACCCGCATGTGGAGCATTCGTTTGTGTGGGATGCTCTCCAAGCTTCATTTCAGTCCTAGGCACTCAAAGGGCACTAAGCATAGAGTGTGAAAACTGAGTTTCCTTGAGAGCTGCTTGGAAGCCTGATGGTGTGTGAAGTTAGTGAGCCAAATGGAGTTGTTCTCCCACAAGAACCACTCGGCTGATCCTTCTTCAATATGCCCTTCACCAACATGCAGTGTTTCCTTGATTGAATTAGCTCTCACACCAATATTTGCGTCTAGAGCCTTTGCATTGAGGGCTATCTGAAAACGACTGTGGCGCTGAAGTTGCCTGTGAATGTGGAGTTGGTGGCATGTGAAACCCGCAAGTGGAGCATTCGTACGTGTGGGATGCTCTACCAGGTTCATTCCTAGATAATGCACTCAAAGGGCACTAAGCATAGAGTGTGAAAACTGAGTTTCCTTGAGAGCTGCTTGGAAGCCTGATGGTGTGTGAAGTTAGTGAGCCAAATGGAGTTGTTCTCCCACAAGAACCACTCGGCTGATCCTTCTTCAATATGCCCTTCACCAACATGCAGTGTTTCCTTGATTGAATTAGCTCTCACACCAATATTTGCGTCTAGAGCCTTTGCATTGAGGGCTATCTGAAAACGGCTGTGGCGCTGAAGTTGCCTGTGAATGTGGAGTTGGTGGCATGTGAAACCCGCATGTGGAGCATTCGTTTGTGTGGGATGCTCTACCAGGTTCATTCCTAGATAATGCACTCAAAGGCCACTAAGCATAGAGTGTGAAAACTGAGTTTCCTTGAGAGCTGTTTGGAAGCCTGATGGTGTGTGAAGTTAGTGAGCCAAATGGAGTTGTTCTCCCACAAGAACCACTCGGCTGATCCTTCTTCAATATGCCCTTCACCAACATGCAGTGTTTCCTTGATTGAATTAGCTCTCACACCAATATTTGTGTCTAGAGCCTTTGCATTGAGGGCTATCTGAAAATGGCTCTGGCGCTGAAGTTGCCTGTGAATGTGGAGTTGGTGGCATGTGAAACCCGCATGTGGAGCATTCGTTTATGTGGGATGCTCTACCAGCTTCATTTCAGTCCTAGGAACTCAAAGGGCACTAAGCGTAGAGTGTGAAAACTGAGTTTCCTTGAGAGCTGCTTGGAAGCCTGATGGTGTGTGAAGTTAGTGAGCCAAATGGAGTTGTTCTCCCACAAGAGCCACTCCGCTGATCCTTCTTCAATATGCCCTTCACCAACATGCAGTGTTTCCTTGATTGAATTAGCTCTCACACCAATATTTGCGTCTAGAGCCTTTGCATTGAGGGCTATCTGAAAACGACTGTGGCGCTGAAGTTGACTGTGAATGTGGAGTTGGTGGCATGTGAAACCCGCAAGTGGAGCATTCGTACGTGTGGGATGCTCTACCATGTTCATTCCTAGATAATGCACTCAAAGGGCACTAAGCATAGAGTGTGAAAACTGAGTTTCCTTGAGAGCTGCTTGGAAGCCTGATGGTGTGTGAAGTTAGTGAGCCAAATGGAGTTGTTCTCCCACAAGAACCACTCGGCT
The DNA here is from genome assembly GCF_030435755.1 of Ochotona princeps. Taxonomy (NCBI): domain Eukaryota; kingdom Metazoa; phylum Chordata; class Mammalia; order Lagomorpha; family Ochotonidae; genus Ochotona; species Ochotona princeps. The sequence goes on along the minus strand of NW_026701128.1, from coordinate 41,623 downwards.
GATCCTTCTTCAATATGCCCTTAACCAACATGCAGTGTTTCCTTGATTGAATTAGCTCTCACACCAATATTTGCGTCTAGAGCCTTTGCATTGAGGGCTATCTGAAAACGGCTGTGGCGGTGAAGTTGCCTGTGAATGTGGAGTTGGTGGCATGTGAAACCCGCATGTGGATCATTCGTTTGTGTGTGATGCTCTACCATGTTCATTCCTAGATAATGCACTCAAAGGGCACTAAGCATAGAGTGTGAAAACTGAGTTTCCTTGAGAGCTGTTTGGAAGCCTGATGGTGTGTGAAGTTAGTGAGCCAAATGGAGTTGTTCTCCCACAAGAACCACTCGGCTGATCCTTCTTCAATATGCTCTTCACCAACATGCAGTGTTTCCTTGATTGAATTAGCTCTCACACCAATATTTGTGTCTAGAGCCTTTGCATTGAGAGCTATCTGAAAATGGCTGTGGTGCTGAAGTTGCCTGTGAATGTGGAGTTGGTGGCATGTGAAACCCGCATGTGGAGCATTCGTTTGTGTGGGATGCTCTCCCAGCTTCATTTCAGTCCTAGGAACTCAAAAGGCACTAAGCGTAGAGTGTGAAAACTGAGTTTCCTTGAGAGCTGCTTGGAAGCCTGATGTTGTGTGAAGTTAGATAGCCAAATGGAGTTGTTCTCCCACAAGAACCACTCGGCTGATCCTTCTTCAATATGCCCTTCACCAACATGCAGTGTTTCCTTGATTGAACTAGCTCTCACACCAATATTTGCGTCTAGAGCCTTTGCATTGAGGGCTATCTGAAAACGGCTGTGGCGCTGAATTTGCCTGTGAATGTGAAGTTGGTGGCATGTGAAACCCGCATGTGGAGCATTCGTTTGTGTGGGATCCTCTACCAGGTTCATTCCTAGATAATGCACTCAAAGGGCACTAAGCATAGAGTGTGAAAACTGAGTTTCCTTGAGAGCTGCTTGGAAGCCTGATGGTGTGTGAAGTTAGTGAGCCAAATGGAGTTGTTCTCCCACAAGAACCACTCGGCTGATCCTTCTTCAATATGCCCTTCACCAACATGCAGTGTTTCCTTGATTGAATTAGCTCTCACACCAATATTTGCGTCTAGAGCCTTTGCATTGAGGGCTATCTGAAAACGACTGTGGCGCTGAATTTGCCTGTGAATGTGAAGTTGGTGGCATGTGAAACCCGCATGTGGAGCATTCGTTTATGTGGGATGCTCTCCAAGCTTCATTTCAGTCCTAGGCACTCATAGGGCACTAAGCATAGAGTGTGAAAACTGAGTTTCCTTGAGAGCTGTTGGAAGCCTGATGGTGTGTGAGGTTAGTGTGCCAAATGGAGTTGTTCTCCCACAAGAACCACTCGGCTGATCCTTCTTCAATATGCCCTTCACCAACATGCAGTGTTTCCTTGATTGAATTAGCTCTCACACCAATATTTGCGTCTAGAGCCTTTGCATTGAGGGCTATCTGAAAACGGCTGTGGCGCTGAAGTTGCCTGTGAATGTGGAGTTGGTGGCATGTGAAACCCGCATGTGGAGCATTCGTTTGTGTGGGATGCTATACCAGGTTCATTCCTAGATAATGCACTCAAAGGGCACTAAGCATAGAGTGTGAAAACTGAGTTTCCTTGAGAGCTGCTTGGAAGCCTGATGGTGTGTGAAGTTAGAGAGCCAAATGGAGTTGTTCTCCCACAAGAACCACTCGGCTGATCCTTCTTCAATATGCCCTTCACCAACATGCAGTGTTTCCTTGATTGAATTAGCTCTCACACCAATATTTGCGTCTAGAGCCTTTGCATTGAGGGCTATCTGAAAACGGCTGTGGCGCTGAAGTTGCCTGTGAATGTGGAGTTGGTGGCATGTGAAACCCGCATGTGGAGCATTCGTTTGTGTGGGATCCTCTACCAGGTTCATTCCTAGATAATGCACTCAAAGGGCACTAAGCATAGAGTGTGAAAACTGAGTTTCCTTGAGAGCTGCTTGGAAGCCTGATGGTGTGTGAAGTTAGTGAGCCAAATGGAGTTGTTCTCCCACAAGAACCACTCGGCTGATCCTTCTTCAATATGCCCTTCACCAACATGCAGTGTTTCCTTGATTGAATTAGCTCTCACACCAATATTTGCGTCTAGAGCCTTTGCATTGAGGGCTATCTGAAAACGGCTGTGGCGCTGAAGTTGCCTGTGAATGTGGAGTTGGTGGCATGTGAAACCCGCATGTGGAGCATTCGTTTGTGTGGGATGCTCTCCAAGCTTCATTTCAGTCCTAGGCACTCAAAGGGCACTAAGCATAGAGTGTGAAAACTGAGTTTCCTTGAGAGCTGCTTGGAAGCCTGATGGTGTGTGAAGTTAGTGAGCCAAATGGAGTTGTTCTCCCACAAGAACCACTCGGCTGATCCTTCTTCAATATGCCCTTCACCAACATGCAGTGTTTCCTTGATTGAATTAGCTCTCACACCAATATTTGCGTCTAGAGCCTTTGCATTGAGGGCTATCTGAAAACGGCTGTGGCGCTGAAGTTGCCTGTGAATGTGGAGTTGGTGGCATGTGAAACCCGCATGTGGAGCATTCGTTTGTGTGGGATGCTCTACCAGGTTCATTCCTAGATAATGCACTCAAAGGGCACTAAGCATAGAGTGTGAAAACTGAGTTTCCTTGAGAGCTGTTTGGAAGCCTGATGGTGTGTGAAGTTAGTGAGCCAAATGGAGTTGTTCTCCCACAAGAACCACTCGGCTGATCCTTCTTCAATATGCCCTTCACCAACATGCAGTGTTTCCTTGATTGAATTAGCTCTCACACCAATATTTGTGTCTAGAGCCTTTGCATTGAGGGCTATCTGAAAATGGCTTTGGCGCTGAAGTTGCCTGTGAATGTGGAGTTGGTGGCATGTGAAACCCGCATGTGGAGCATTCGTTTATGTGGGATGCTCTACCAGCTTCATTTCAGTCCTAGGAACTCAAAGGGCACTAAGCATAGAGTGTGAAAACTGAGTTTCCTTGAGAGCTGCTTGGAAGCCTGATGGTGTGTGAAGTTAGTGAGCCAAATGGAGTTGTTCTCCCACAAGAGCCACTCCGCTGATCCTTCTTCAATATGCCCTTCACCAACATGCAGTGTTTCCTTGATTGAATTAGCTCTCACACCAATATTTGCGTCTAGAGCCTTTGCATTGAGGGCTATCTGAAAACGACTGTGGCGCTGAAGTTGACTGTGAATGTGGAGTTGGTGGCATGTGAAACCCGCAAGTGGAGCATTCGTACGTGTGGGATGCTCTACCATGTTCATTCCTAGATAATGCACTCAAAGGGCACTAAGCATAGAGTGTGAAAACTGAGTTTCCTTGAGAGCTGCTTGGAAGCCTGATGGTGTGTGAAGTTAGTGAGCCAAATGGAGTTGTTCTCCCACAAGAACCACTCGGCTGATCCTTCTTCAATATGCCCTTAACCAACATGCAGTGTTTCCTTGATTGAATTAGCTCTCACACCAATATTTGCGTCTAGAGCCTTTGCATTGAGGGCTATCTGAAAACGGCTGTGGCGCTGAAGTTGCCTGTGAATGTGGAGTTGGTGGCATGTGAAACCCGCATGTGGATCATTCGTTGTGTGGGATGCTCTACCATGTTCATTCCTAGATAATGCACTCAAAGGGGCACTAAGCATAGAGTGTGAAAACTAAGTTTCCTTGAGAGCTGTTTGGAAGCCTGATGGTGTGTGAAGTTAGTGAGCCAAATGGAGTTGTTCTCCCACAAGAACACTCGGCTGATCCTCTCTTCAATATGCCCTTCACCAACATGCAGTGTTTCCTTGATTGAATTAGCTCTCACACCAATATTTGTGTCTACGAGCCTTTGCTTGAGAGCTATCTGAAAATGGCTGTGGTGCTGAAGTTGCCTGTGAATGTGGAGTTGGTGGCATGTGAAACCCGCATGTGGAGCATTCGTTTGTGGTGGGATGCTCTCCAGCTTCATTTCAGTCCTAGGAACTCAAAGGGCACTAAGCGTAGAGTGTGAAAACTGAGTTTCCTGAGAGCTGCTTGGAAGCCTGATGTTGTGTGAGAGTTAGATAGCCAAATGGAGTTGTTCTCCCACAAGAACCACTCGGCTGATCCTTCTTCAATATGCCTTCACCAACATGCAGTGTTTCCTTGATTGAATTAGCTCTCACACCCAATATTTGCGTCTAGAGCCTTTGCATTGAGGGCTATCTGAAAACGGCTGTGGCGCTGAAGTTGCCTGTGAATGTGGAGTTGGTGGCATGTGAAACCCGCATGTCGGAGCATTCGTTTGTGCTGGGATGCTCTACCAGGTTCATTCCTTGATAATGCACTCAAAGGGCACTAAGCATAGAGTGTGAAAACTGAGTTTCCCTTGAGAGCTGCTTGAAGCCTGATGGTGTGTGAAGTTAGTGAGCCAAATGGAGTTGTTCTCCCACAAGAACCACTCGGCTGATCCTTCTTCAATATGCCCCTTAACCAACATGCAGTGTTTCCTTGATTGAATTAGCTCTCACACCAATATTTGCGTCTAGAGCCTTTGCATGAGGGCTATCTGAAAACGGCTGTGGCGCTGAAGTTGCCTGTGAATGTGGAGTTGGTGGCATGTGAAACCCGCATGTGGATCGTTCGTTTGTGTGGGATGCTCTACCATGTTCATTCCTAGATAATGCACTCAAAGGGCACTAAGCATAGAGTGTGAAAACTAAGTTTCCTTGAGAGCTGTTGGAAGCCTGATGTGTGTGAAGTTAGTGAGCCAAATGGAGTTGTTCTCCCCACAAGAACCACTCGGCTGATCCTTCTTCAATATGCCCTTCACCAACATGCAGTGTTTCCTTGATTGAATTAGCTCTCACACCAATATTTGTGTCTAGAGCCTTTGCATTGAGAGCTATCTGAAAATGGCTGTGGTGTGAAGTTGCCTGTGAATGTGGAGTTGGTGCATGTGAAACCCGCATGTGGAGCATTCGTTTGTGTGGGATGCTCTCCCAGCTTCATTTCAGTCCTAGGAACTCAAAGGGCACTAAGCGTAGAGTGTGAAAACTGAGTTTCCTTGAGAGCTGGTTGGAAGCCTGATGTTGTGTGAAGTTAGATAGCCAAATGGAGTTGTTCTCCACAAGAACCACTCGGCTGATCCTTCTTCAATATGCCCTTCACCAACATGCAGTGTTTCCTTGATTGAATTAGCTCTCACACCAATATTTGCGTCTAGAGCCTTTGCATTGAGGGCTATCTGAAACGGCTGTGGCGCTGAAGTTGCCTGTGAATGTGAGTTGGTGGCATGTGAAACCCGCATGTGGAGCATTCGTTTGTGTGGATGTTCTACCAGGTTCATTCCTTGATAATGCACTCAAAGGGCACTAAGCATAGAGTGTGAGAAAACTGAGTTTCCTTGAGAGCTGCTTGGAAGCCTGATGGTGTGTGAAGTTAGTGAGCCAAATGGAGTTGTTCTCCCACAAGAACCACTCGGCTGATCCTTCTTCAATATGCCCTTCACCAACATGCAGTGTTTCCTTGATTGAATTAGCTCTCACACCAATATTTGCGTCTAGAGCCTTTGCATTGAGAGCTATCTGAAAATGGCTGTGGTGCTGAAGTTGCCTGTGAATGTGGAGTTGGTGGCATGTGAAACCCGCATGTGGAGCATTCGTTTGTGTGGGATGCTCTCCCAGCTTCATTTCAGTCCTAGGAACTCAAAGGGCACTAAGCGTAGAGTGTGAAAACTGAGTTTCCTTGAGAGCTGGTTGGAAGCCTGATGTTGTGTGAAGTTAGATAGCCAAATGGAGTTGTTCTCCCACAAGAACCACTCGGCTGATCCTTCTTCAATATGCCCTTCACCAACATGCAGTGTTTCCTTGATTGAATTAGCTCTCACACCAATATTTGCGTCTAGAGCCTTTGCATTGAGGGCTATCTGAAAACGGCTGTGGCGCTGAAGTTGCCTGTGAATGTGGAGTTGGTGGCATGTGAAACCCGCATGTGGAGCATTCGTTTATGTGGGATGCTCTCCAAGCTTCATTTCAGTCCTAGGCACTCATAGGGCACTAAGCATAGAGTGTGAAAACTGAGTTTCCTTGAGAGCTGTTGGAAGCCTGATGGTGTGTGAAGTTAGTGTGCCAAATGGAGTTGTTCTCCCACAAGAACCACTCGGCTGATCCTTCTTCAATATGCCCTTCACCAACATGCAGTGTTTCCTTGATTGAATTAGCTCTCACACCAATATTTGCGTCTAGAGCCTTTGCATTGAGGGCTATCTGAAAACGGCTGTGGCGCTGAAGTTGCCTGTGAGTGTGGAGTTGGTGGCATGTGAAACCCGCATGTGGAGCATTCGTTTATGTGGGATGCTCTCCAAGCTTCATTTCAGTCCTAGGCACTCAAAGGGCACTAAGCATAGAGTGTGAAAACTGAGTTTCCTTGAGAGCTGCCTGGAAGTCTGATGGTGTGTGACGTTAGTGAGCCAAATGGAGTTGTTCTCCCACAAGAACCACTCGGCTGATCCTTCTTCAATATGCCCTTCACCAACATGCAGTGTTTCCTTGATTGAATTAGCTCTCACACCAATATTTACGTCTAGAGCCTTTGCATTGAGGGCTATCTGAAAATGGCTGTGGCGCTGAAGTTGCCTGTGAATGTGGAGTTGGTGGCATGTGAAACCCCGCATGTGGAGCATTCGTTTGTGTGGGATGCTCTACCAGGTTCATTCCTAGATAATGCACTCGAAGGGCACTAAGCATAGAGTGTGAAAACTGAGTTTCCTTGAGAGCTGCTTGGAAGCCTGATGTGTGTGAAGTTAGTGAGCCAAATGGAGTTGTTCTCCCACAAGAACCACTCGGCTGATCCTTCTTCAATATGCCCTTCACCAACATGCAGTGTTTCCTTGATTGAATTAGCTCTCACACCAATATTTGCGTCTAGAGCCTTTGCATTGAGGGCTATCTGAAAATGGCTGTGGCGCTGAAGTTGCCTGTGAATGTGGAGTTGGTGGCATGTGAAACCCGCATGTGGAGCATTCGTTTATGTGGGATGCTCTCCAAGCTTCATTTCAGTCCTAGGCACTCAAAGGGCACTAAGCATAGAGTGTGAAAACTGAGTTTCCTTGAGCGCTGGTTGGAAGCCTGATGTTGTGTGAAGTTAGCTAGCCAAATGGAGTTGTTCTCCCACAAGAACCACTCGGCTGATCCTTCTTCAATATGCCCTTCACCAACATGCAGTGTTTCCTTGATTGAATTAGCTATCACACCAATATTTGCGTCTAGAGCCTTTGCATTGAGGGCTATCTGAAAACGACTGTGGCGCTGAAGTTGACTGTGAATGTGGAGTTGGTGGCATGTGAAACCTCCGCAAGTGGAGCATTCGTACGTGTGGGATGCTCTACCAGGTTCCTTCCTAGATAATGCACTCAAAGGGCACTAAGCATAGAGTGTGAAAACTGAGTTTCCTTGAGAGCTGCTTGGAAGCCTGATGGTGTGTGAAGTTAGAGAGCCAAATGGAGTTGTTCTCCCACAAGAACCACTCGGCTGATCCTTCTTCAATATGCCCTTCACCAACATGCAGTGTTTCCTTGGATTGAATTAGCTCTCACACCAATATTTGCGTCTAGAGCCTTTGCATTGAGGGCTATCTGAAAACGGCTGTGGCGCTGAAGTTGCCTGTGAATGTGGAGTTGGTTGGCATGTGAAACCCGCATGTGGAGCATTCGTTTATGTGGGATGCTCTCCAAGCTTCATTTCAGTCCTAGGCACTCATAGGGCACTAAGCATAGAGTGTGAAAACTGAGTTTCCTTGAGAGCTGCTTGGAAGCCTGATGGTGTGTGACGTTAGTGTGCCAAATGGAGTTGTTCTCCCACAAGAACCACTCGCTGATCCTTCTTCAATATGCCCTTCACCAACATGCAGTGTTTCCTTGATTGAATTAGCTCTCACACCAATATTTGCGTCTAGAGCCTTTGCATTGAGGGCTATCTGAAAACGGCTGTGGCGCTGAAGTTGCCTGTGAATGTGGAGTTGGTGGCATGTGAAACCCGCATGTGGAGCATTCGTTTGTGTGGGATGCTCTACCAGGTTCATTCCTAGATAATGCACTCAAAGGGCACTAAGCATAGAGTGTGAAAACTGAGTTTCCTTGAGAGCTGCTTGGAAGCCTGATGGTGTGTGAAGTTAGTGAGCCAAATGGAGTTGTTCTCCCACAAGAACCACTCGGCTGATCCTTCTTCAATATGCCCTTCACCAACATGCAGTGTTTCCTGATTGAATTAGCTCTCACACCAATATTTGCGTCTAGAGCCTTTGCATTGAGGGCTATCTGAAAACGGCTGTGGCGCTGAATTTGCCTGTGAATGTGGAGTTGGTGGCATGTGAAACCCGCATGTGGAGCATTCGTTATGTGGGATGCTCTCCAAGCTTCATTTCAGTCCTAGGCACTCATAGGGCACTAAGCATAGAGTGTGAAAACTGAGTTTCCTTGAGAGCTGTTGGAAGCCTGATGGTGTGTGACGTTAGTGTGCCAAATGGAGTTGTTCTCCCACAAGAACCACTCGGCTGATCCTTCTTCAATATGCCCTTCACCAACATGCAGTGTTTCCTTGATTGAATTAGCTCTCACACCAATATTTGCGTCTAGAGCCTTTGCATTGAGGGCTATCTGAAAACGACTGTGGCGCTGAAGTTGACTGTGAATGTGGAGTTGGTGGCATGTGAAACCCGCAAGTGGAGCATTCGTACGTGTGGGATGCTCTACCATGTTCATTCCTAGATAATGCACTCAAAGGGCACTAAGCATAGAGTGTGAAAACTGAGTTTCCTTGAGAGCTGCTTGGAAGCCTGATGGTGTGTGAAGGTTAGTGAGCCAAATGGAGTTGTTCTCCCACAAGAACCACTCGGCTGATCCTTCTTCAATATGCCCTTCACCAACATGCAGTGTTTCCTTGATTGAATTAGCTCTCACACCAATATTTGCGTCTAGAGCCTTTGCATTGAGGGCTATCTGAAAACGGCTGTGGCGCTGAAGTTGCCTGTGAATGTGGAGTTGGTGGCATGTGAAACCCGCATGTGGAGCATTCGTTTGTGTGGGATGCTCTACCAGGTTCATTCCTAGATAATGCACTCAAAGGGCACTACAGCATAGAGTGTGAAAACTGAGTTTCCTTGAGAGCTGCTTGGATGCCTGATGGTGTGTGAAGTTAGTGAGCCAAATGGAGTTGTTCTCCCACAAGAACCACTCGGCTGATCCTTCTTCAATATGCCCTTCACCAACATGCAGTGTTTCCTTGATTGAATTAGCTCTCACACCAATATTTGCGTCTAGAGCCTTTGCATTGAGGGCTATCTGAAAACGGCTGTGGCGCTGAAGTTGCCTGTGAATGTGGAGTTGGTGGCATGTGAAAACCCGCATGTGGAGCATTCGTTTATGTGGGATGCTCTCCAAGCATCATTTCATTCCTAGGCACTCAAAGGGCACTAAGCATAGAGTGTGAAAACTGAGTTTCCTTGAGAGCTGTTGGAAGCCTGATGGTGTGTGAAGTTAGAGAGCCAAATGGAGTTGTTCTCTCCACAAGAACCACTCGGCTGATCCTTCTTCAATATGCCCTTCACCAACATGCAGTGTTTCCTTGATTGAATTAGCTCTCACACCAATATTTGCGTCTAGAGCCTTTGCATTGAGGGCTATCTGAAAACGACTGTGGCGCTGAAGTTGCCTGTGAATGTGGAGTTGGTGGCATGTGAAACCCGCAAGTGGAGCATTCGTACGTGTGGGATGCTCTACCATGTTCATTTCCTAGATAATGCACTCAAAGGGCACTAAGCGTAGAGTGTGAAAACTGAGTTTCCTTGAGAGCTGCTTGGAAGCCTGATGGTGTGTGAAGTTAGTGAGCCAAATGGAGTTGTTATCCCACAAGAACCACTCGGGCTGACGCTTCTTCAATATGCCCTTCACCAACATGCAGTGTTTCCTTGATTGAATTAGCTCTCACACCAATATTTGCGTCTAGAGCCTTTGCATTGAGGGCTATCTGAAAACGGCTGTGGCGCTGAAGTTGCCTGTGAATGTGGAGTTGGTGGCATGTGAAACCCGCATGTGGATCATTCGTTTGTGTGGGATGCTCTACCATGTTCATTTCCTAGATAATGCACTCAAAGGGCACTAAGCATAGAGTGTGAAAACTGAGTTTCCTTGAGAGCTGTTTGGAAGCCTGATGGTGTGTGAAGTTAGTCAGCCAAATGGAGTTGTTCTCCCACAAGAACCACTCGGCTGATCCTTCTTCAATATGCCCTTCACCAACATGCAGTGTTTCCTTGATTGAATTAGCTCTCACACCAATATTTGTGTCTAGAGCCTTTGCATTGAGGGCTATCTGAAATGGCTGTGGCGCTGAAGTTGCCTGTGAATGTGGAGTTGGTGGGCATGTGACCCCCGCATGTGGAGCATTCTTTTATGTGGGATGCTCTCCCAGCTTCATTTCAGTCCTAGGAACTCAAAGGGCACTAAGCGTAGAGTGTGAAAACTGAGTTTCCTTGAGCGCTGGTTGGAAGCCTGATGTTGTGTGAAGTTAGCTAGCCAAATGGAGTTGTTCTCCCACAAGAACCACTCTGCTGATCCTTCTTCAATATGCCCTTCACCAACATGCAGTGTTTCCTTGATTGAATTAGCTCTCACACCAATATTTGCGTCTAGAGCCTTTGCATTGAGGGCTATCTGAAAACGGCTGTGGCGCTGAAGTTGCCTGTGAATGTGGAGTTGGTGGCATGTGAAACCCGCATGTGGAGCATTCGTTTGTGTGGGATGCTCTACCAGGTTCATTCCTAGATAATGCACTCAAAGGGCACTAAGCATAGAGTGTGAAAACTGAGTTTCCTTGAGAGCTGCTTGGAAGCCTGATGGTGTGTGAAGTTAGTGAGCCAAATGGAGTTGTTCTCCCACAAGAACCACTCGGCTGATCCTTCTTCAATATGCCCTTCACCAACATGCAGTGTTTCCTTGATTGAATTAGCTCTCACACCAATATTTGCGTCTAGAGCCTTTGCATTGAGGGCTATCTGAAAACGGCTGTGGCGCTGAAGTTGCCTGTGAATGTGGAGTTGGTGGCATGTGAAACCCGCATGTGGAGCATTCGTTTGTGTGGGATGCTCTACCATGTTCATTCCTAGATAATGCACTCAAAGGGCACTAAGGCATAGAGTGTGAAAACTGAGTTTCCTTGAGAGCTGTTTGGAAGCCTGATGGTGTGTGAAGTTAGTGAGACAAATGGAGTTGTTCTCCCACAAGAACCACTCGGCTGATCCTTCTTCAATATGCCCTTCACCAACATGCAGTGTTTCCTTGATTGAATTAGCTCTCACACCAATATTTGCGTCTAGAGCCTTTGCATTGAGGGCTATCTGAAAACGGCTGTGGCGCTGAAGTTGCCTGTGAATGTGGAGTTGGTGGCATGTGAAACCCCGCATGTGGAGCATTCGTTTATGTGGGATGCTCTCCAAGCTTCATTTCATTCCTAGGCACTCAAAGGGCACTAAGCATAGAGTGTGAAAACTGAGTTTCCTTGAGAGCTGCTTGGAAGCCTGATGGTGTGTGAAGTTAGTGAGTCAAATGGAGTTGTTCTCCCACAAGAACCACTCGGCTGATCCTTCTTCAATATGCCCCTTCACCAACATGCAGTGTTTCCTTGATTGAATTAGCTCTCACACCAATATTTGCGTCTAGAGCCTTTGCATTGAGGGCTATCTGAAAACGGCTGTGGCGCTGAAGTTGCCTGTGAATGTGGAGTTGGTGGCATGTGAAACCCGCATGTGGATCATTCGTTTGTGTGGGATGCTCTACCAGGTTCATTCCTAGATAATGCACTCAAAGGGCACTAAGCATAGAGTGTGAAAACTGAGTTTCCTTGAGAGCTGTTTGGAAGCCTGATGGTGTGTGAAGTTAGTCAGCCAAATGGAGTTGTTCTCCCACAAGAACCACTCGGCTGATCCTTCTTCAATATGCCCTTCACCAACATGCAGTGTTTCCTTGATTGAATTAGCTCTCACACCAATATTTGTGTCTAGAGCCTTTGCATTGAGGGCTATCTGAAAATGGTTGTGGCGCTGAAGTTGCCTGTGAATGTGGAGTTGGTGGCATGTGAAACCCGCATGTGGAGCATTCGTTTATGTGGGATGCTCTCCCAGCTTCATTTCAGTCCTAGGAACTCAAAGGGCACTAAGCGTAGAGTGTGAAAACTGAGTTTCCTTGAGAGCTGCTTGGAAGCCTGATGGTGTGTGAAGTTAGTGAGCCAAATGGAGTTGTTCTCCCACAAGAACCACTCGGCTGATCCTTCTTCAATATGCCCTTCACCAACATGCAGTGTTTCCTTGATTGAATTAGCTCTCACACCAATATTTGCGTCTAGAGCCTTTGCATTGAGGGCTATCTGAAAACGGCTGTGGCGCTGAAGTTGCCTGTGAATGTGGAGTTGGTGGCATGTGAAACCCGCATGTGGAGCATTCGTTTGTGTGGGATGCTCTACCAGGTTCATTCCTAGATAATGCACTCAAAGGGCACTAAGCATAGAGTGTGAAAACTGAGTTTCCTTGAGAGCTGTTTGGAAGCCTGATGGTGTGTGAAGTTAGTGAGCCAAATGGAGTTGTTCTCCCACAAGAACCACTCGGCTGATCCTTCTTCAATATGCCCTTCACCAACATGCAGTGTTTCCTTGATTGAATTAGCTCTCACACCAATATTTGCGTCTAGAGCCTTTGCATTGAGGGCTATCTGAAAACGACTGTGGCGCTGAAGTTGCCTGTGAATGTGGAGTTGGTGGCATGTGAAACCCGCATGTGGAGCATTCGTACGTGTGGGATGCTCTACCATGTTCATTCCTAGATAATGCACTCAAAGGGCACTAAGCATAGAGTGTGAAAACTGAGTTTCCTTGAGAGCTGCTTGGAAGCCTGATGGTGTGTGAAGTTAGTGAGCCAAATGGAGTTGTTCTCCCACAAGAACCACTCGGCTGACCCTTCTTCAATATGCCCTTCACCAACATGCAGTGTTTCCTTGATTGAATTAGCTCTCACACCAATATTTGCGTCTAGAGCCTTTGCATTGAGGGCTATCTGAAAACGGCTGTGGCGCTGAAGTTGCCTGTGAATGTGGAGTTGGTGGCATGTTAAACCCGCATGTGGATCATTCGTTTGTGTGGGATGCTCTACCATGTTCATTCCTAAATAATGCACTCAAAGGGCACTAAGCATAGAGTGTGAAAACTGAGTTTCCTTGAGAGCTGTTTGGAAGCCTGATGGTGTGTGAAGTTAGTCAGCCAAATGGAGTTGTTCTCCCACAAGAACCACTCGGCTGATCCTTCTTCAATATGCCCTTCACCAACATGCAGTGTTTCCTTGATTGAATTAGCTCTCACACCAATATTTGTGTCTAGAGCCTTTGCATTGAGGGCTATCTGAAAATGGTTGTGGCGCTGAAGTTGCCTGTGAATGTGGAGTTGGTGGCATGTGAAACCCGCATGTGGAGCATTCGTTTATGTGGGATGCTCTCCCAGCTTCATTTCAGTCCTAGGAACTCAAAGGGCACTAAGCGTAGAGTGTGAAAACTGAGTTTCCTTGAGAGCTGCTTGGAAGCCTGATGGTGTGTGAAGTTAGTGAGCCAAATGGAGTTGTTCTCCCACAAGAACCACTCGGCTGATCCTTCTTCAATATGCCCTTCACCAACATGCAGTGTTTCCTTGATTGAATTAGCTCTCACACCAATATTTGCGTCTAGAGCCTTTGCATTGAGGGCTATCTGAAAACGGCTGTGGCGCTGAAGTTGCCTGTGAATGTGGAGTTGGTGGCATGTGAAACCCGCATGTGGAGCATTCGTTTGTGTGGGATGCTCTACCAGGTTCATTCCTAGATAATGCACTCAAAGGGCACTAATCATAGAGTGTGAAAACTGAGTTTCCTTGAGAGCTGTTTGGAAGCCTGATGGTGTGTGAAGTTAGTGAGCCAAATGGAGTTGTTCTCCCACAAGAACCACTCGGCTGATCCTTCTTCAATATGCCCTTCACCAACATGCAGTGTTTCCTTGATTGAATTAGCTCTCACACCAATATTTGCGTCTAGAGCCTTTGCATTGAGGGCTATCTGAAAACGACTGTGGCGCTGAAGTTGCCTGTGAATGTGGAGTTGGTGGCATGTGAAACCCGCATGTGGAGCATTCGTACGTGTGGGATGCTCTACCATGTTCATTCCTAGATAATGCACTCAAAGGGCACTAAGCATAGAGTGTGAAAACTGAGTTTCCTTGAGAGCTGCTTGGAAGCCTGATGGTGTGTGAAGTTAGTCAGCCAAATGGAGTTGTTCTCCCACAAGAACCACTCGGCTGACCCTTCTTCAATATGCCCTTCACCAACATGCAGTGTTTCCTTGATTGAATTAGCTCTCACACCAATATTTGCGTCTAGAGCCTTTGCATTGAGGGCTATCTGAAAACGGCTGTGGCGCTGAAGTTGCCTGTGAATGTGGAGTTGGTGGCATGTGAAACCCGCATGTGGATCATTCGTTTGTGTGGGATGCTCTACCATGTTCATTCCTAGATAATGCACTCAAAGGGCACTAAGCATAGAGTGTGAAAACTGAGTTTCCTTGAGAGCTGTTTGGAAGCCTGATGGTGTGTGAAGTTAGTCAGCCAAATGGAGTTGTTCTCCCACAAGAACCACTCGGCTGATCCTTCTTCAATATGCCCTTCACCAACATGCAGTGTTTCCTTGATTGAATTAGCTCTCACACCAATATTTGCGTCTAGAGCCTTTGCATTGAGGGCTATCTGAAAACGGCTGTGGCGCTGAAGTTGCCTGTGAATGTGGAGTTGGTGGCATGTGAAACCCGCATGTGGATCATTCGTTTGTGTGGGATGCTCTACCATGTTCATTCCTAGATAATGCACTCAAAGGGCACTAAGCATAGAGTGTGAAAACTGAGTTTCCTTGAGAGCTGTTTGGAAGCCTGATGGTGTGTGAAGTTAGTGAGCCAAATGGAGTTGTTCTCCCACAAGAACCACTCGGCTGATCCTTCTTCAATATGCCCTTCACCAACATGCAGTGTTTCCTTGATTGAATTAGCTCTCACACCAATATTTGTGTCTAGAGCCTTTGCATTGAGGGCTATCTGAAAATGGCTGTGGCGCTGAAGTTGACTGTGAATGTGGAGTTGGTGGCATGTGAAACCCGCATGTGGAGCATTCGTTTATGTGGGATGCTCTCTCAGCTTCATTTCAGTCCTAGGAACTCAAAGGGCACTAAGCGTAGAGTGTGAAAACTGAGTTTCCTTGAGAGCTGGTTGGAAGCCTGATGTTGTGTGAAGTTAGCTAGCCAAATGGAGTTGTTCTCCCACAAGAACCACTCTGCTGATCCTTCTTCAATATGCCCTTCACCAACATGCAGTGTTTCCTTGATTGAATTAGCTCTCACACCAATATTTGCGTCTAGAGCCTTTGCATTGAGGGCTATCTGAAAACTGCTGTGGCGCTGAAGTTGCCTGTGAATGTGGAGTTGGTGGCATGTGAAACCCGCATGTGGAGCATTCGTTTGTGTGGGATGCTCTCCCAGCTTCATTTCAGTCCTAGGCACTCAAAGGGCACTAAGCATAGAGTGTGAAAACTGAGTTTCCTTGAGAGCTGCTTGGAAGCCTGATGGTTGTGAAGTTAGTGAGCCAAATGGAGTTGTTCTCCCACAAGAACCACTCGGCTGACCCTTCTTCAATATGCCCTTCACCAACATGCAGTGTTTCCTTGATTGAATTAGCTCTCACACCAATATTTGCGTCTAGAGCCTTTGCATTGAGGGCTATCTGAAAACGGCTGTGGCGCTGAAGTTGCCTGTGAATGTGGAGTTGGTGGCATGTGAAACCCGCATGTGGATCATTCGTTTGTGTGGGATGCTCTACCATGTTCATTCCTAGATAATGCACTCAAAGGCACTAAGCATAGAGTGTGAAAACTGAGTTTCCTTGAGAGCTGTTTGGAAGCCTGATGGTGTGTGAAGTTAGTGAGCCAAATGGAGTTGTTCTCCCACAAGAACCACTCGGCTGATCCTTCTTCAATATGCCCTTCACCAACATGCAGTGTTTCCTTGATTGAATTAGCTCTCACACCAATATTTGCGTCTAGAGCCTTTGCATTGAGGGCTATCTGAAAACGGCTGTGGCGCTGAAGTTGCCTGTGAATGTGGAGTTGGTGGCATGTGAAACCCGCATGTGGATCATTCGTTTGTGTGGGATGCTCTACCATGTTCATTCCTAGATAATGCACTCAAAGGGCACTAAGCATAGAGTGTGAAAACTGAGTTTCCTTGAGAGCTGTTTGGAAGCCTGATGGTGTGTGAAGTTAGTGAGCCAAATGGAGTTGTTCTCCCACAAGAACTACTCGGCTGATCCTTCTTCAATATGCCCTTCACCAACATGCAGTGTTTCCTTGATTGAATTAGCTCTCACACCAATATTTGTGTCTAGAGCCTTTGCATTGAGGGCTATCTGAAAATGGCTGTGGCGCTGAAGTTGACTGTGAATGTGGAGTTGGTGGCATGTGAAACCCGCATGTGGAGCATTCGTTTATGTGGGATGCTCTCTCAGCTTCATTTCAGTCCTAGGAACTCAAAGGGCACTAAGCGTAGAGTGTGAAAACTGAGTTTCCTTGAGAGCTGGTTGGAAGCCTGATGTTGTGTGAAGTTAGCTAGCCAAATGGAGTTGTTCTCCCACAAGAACCACTCTGCTGATCCTTCTTCAATATGCCCTTCACCAACATGCAGTGTTTCCTTGATTGAATTAGCTCTCACACCAATATTTGCGTCTAGAGCCTTTGCATTGAGGGCTATCTGAAAACTGCTGTGGCGCTGAAGTTGCCTGTGAATGTGGAGTTGGTGGCATGTGAAACCCGCATGTGGAGCATTCGTTTGTGTGGGATGCTCTACCAGCTTCATTCCTTGATAATGCACTCAAAGGGCACTAAGCATAGAGTGTGAAAACTGAGTTTCCTTGAGAGCTGCTTGGAAGCCTGATGGTGTGTGAAGTTAGTGAGCCAAATGGAGATGTTCTCCCACAAGAACCACTCGGCTGATCCTTCTTCAATATGCCCTTCACCAACATGCAGTGTTTCCTTGATTGAATTAGCTCTCACACCAATATTTGCGTCTAGAGCCTTTGCATTGAGGGCTATCTGAAAACGGCTGTGGCGCTGAAGTTGCCTGTGAATGTGGAGTTGGTGGCATGTGAAACCCGCATGTGGAGCATTCGTTTGTGTGGGATGCTCTACCAGGTTCATTCCTAGATAATGCACTCAAAGGGCACTAAGCATAGAGTGTGAAAACTGAGTTTCCTTGAGAGCTGTTTGGAAGCCTGATGGTGTGTGAAGTTAGTGAGCCAAATGGAGTTGTTCTCCCACAAGAACCACTCGGCTGATCCTTCTTCAATATGCCCTTCACCAACATGCAGGGTTTCCTTGATTGAATTAGCTCTCACACCAATATTTGCGTCTAGAGCCTTTGCATTGAGGGCTATCTGAAAACGGCTGTGGCGCTGAAGTTGCCTGTGAATGTGGAGTTGGTGGCATGTGAAACCCGCATGTGGAGCATTCGTTTATGTGGGATGCTCTCCCAGCTTCATTTCAGTCCTAGGAACTCAAAGGGCACTAAGCGTAGAGTGTGAAAACTGAGTTTCCTTGAGAGCTGCTTGGAAGCCTGATGGTGTGTGAAGTTAGTGAGCCAAATGGAGTTGTTCTCCCACAAGAACCACTCGGCTGATCCTTCTTCAATATGCCCTTCACCAACATGCAGTGTTTCCTTGATTGAATTAGCTCTCACACCAATATTTGCGTCTAGAGCCTTTGCATTGAGGGCTATCTGAAAACGGCTGTGGCGCTGAAGTTGCCTGTGAATGTGGAGTTGGTGGCATGTGAAACCCCGCATGTGGAGCATTCGTTTGTGTGGGATGCTCTACCATGTTCATTCCTAGATAATGCACTCAAAGGGCACTAAGCATAGAGTGTGAAAACTGAGTTTCCTTGAGAGCTGTTTGGAAGCCTGATGGTGTGTGAAGTTAGTGAGCCAAATGGAGTTGTTCTCCCACAAGAACCACTCGGCTGATCCTTCTTCAATATGCCCTTCACCAACATGCAGTGTTTCCTTGATTGAATTAGCTCTCACACCAATATTTGTGTCTAGAGCCTTTGCATTGAGGGCTATCTGAAAATGGCTGTGGCGCTGAAGTTGACTGTGAATGTGGAGTTGGTGGCATGTGAAACCCGCATGTGGAGCATTCGTTTATGTGGGATGCTCTCCCAGCTTCATTTCAGTCCTAGGAACTCAAAGGGCACTAAGCGTAGAGTGTGAAAACTGAGTTTCCTTGAGAGCTGGTTGGAAGCCTGATGTTGTGTGATGTTAGCTAGCCAAATGGAGTTGTTCTCCCACAAGAACCACTCGGCTGATCCTTCTTCAATATGCCCTTCACCAACATGCAGTGTTTCCTTGATTGAATTAGCTCTCACACCAATATTTGCGTCTAGAGCCTTTGCATTGAGGGCTATCTGAAAACGGCTGTGGCGCTGAAGTTGCCTGTGAATGTGGAGTTGGTGGCATGTGAAACCCGCATGTGGAGCATTCGTTTGTGTGGGATGCTCTACCAGGTTCATTCCTAGATAATGCACTCAAAGGGCACTAAGCATAGAGTGTGAAAACTGAGTTTCCTTGAGAGCTGTTTGGAAGCCTGATGGTGTGTGAAGTTAGTGAGCCCAATGGAGTTGTTCTCCCACAAGAACCACTCGGCTGATCCTTCTTCAATATGCCCTTCACCAACATGCAGTGTTTCCTTGATTGAATTAGCTCTCACACCAATATTTGTGTCTAGAGCCTTTGCATTGAGGGCTATCTGAAAACGGCTGTGGCGCTGAAGTTGCCTGTGAATGTGGAGTTGGTCTCATGTGAAACCCGCATGTGGATCATTCGTTTGTGTGGGATGCTCTACCATGTTCATTCCTAGATAATGCACTCAAGGGGCACTAAGCATAGAGTGTGAAAACTGAGTTTCCTTGAGAGCTGCTTGGAAGCCTGATGGTGTGTGAAGTTAGTGAGCCAAATGGAGTTGTTCTCCCACAAGAACCACTCGGCTGATCCTTCTTCAATATGCCCTTCACCAACATGCAGTGTTTCCTTGATTGAATTAGCTCTCACACCAATATTTGTGTCTAGAGCCTTTGCATTGAGGGCTATCTGAAAATGGCTGTGGCGCTGAAGTTGACTGTGAATGTGGAGTTGGTGGCATGTGAAACCCACATGTGGAGCATTCGTTTATGTGGGATGCTCTCTCAGCTTCATTTCAGTCCTAGGAACTCAAAGGGCACTAAGCGTAGAGTGTGAAAACTGAGTTTCCTTGAGAGCTGGTTGGAAGCCTGATGTTGTGTGAAGTTAGCTAGCCAAATGGAGTTGTTCTCCCACAAGAACCACTCTGCTGATCCTTCTTCAATATGCCCTTCACCAACATGCAGTGTTTCCTTGATTGAATTAGCTCTCACACCAATATTTGCGTCTAGAGCCTTTGCATTGAGGGCTATCTGAAAACGGCTGTGGCGCTGAAGTTGCCTGTGAATGTGGAGTTGGTGGCATGTGAAACCCGCATGTGGAGCATTCGTTTGTGTGGGATGCTCTACCAGGTTCATTCCTAGATAATGCACTCAAAGGGCACTAAGCATAGAGTGTGAAAACTGAGTTTCCTTGAGAGCTGCTTGGAAGCCTGATGGTGTGTGAAGTTAGTGAGCCAAATGGAGTTGTTCTCCCACAAGAACCACTCGGCTGATCCTTCTTCAATATGCCCTTCACCAACATGCAGTGTTTCCTTGATTGAATTAGCTCTCACACCAATATTTGCGTCTAGAGCCTTTGCATTGAGGGCTATCTGAAAACGGCTGTGGCGCTGAAGTTGCCTGTGAATGTGGAGTTGGTGGCATGTGAAACCCGCATGTGGAGCATTCGTTTGTGTGGGATGCTCTACCAGGTTCATTCCTAGATAATGCACTCAAAGGGGCACTAAGCATAGAGTGTGAAAACTGAGTTTCCTTGAGAGCTGTTTGGAAGCCTGATGGTGTGTGAAGTTAGTGAGCCAAATGGAGTTGTTCTCCCACAAGAACCACTCGGCTGATCCTTCTTCAATATGCCCTTCACCAACATGCAGGGTTTCCTTGATTGAATTAGCTCTCACACCAATATTTGCGTCTAGAGCCTTTGCATTGAGGGCTATCTGAAAACGGCTGTGGCGCTGAAGTTGCCTGTGAATGTGGAGTTGGTGGCATGTGAAACCCGCATGTGGAGCATTCGTTTATGTGGGATGCTCTCCCAGCTTCATTTCAGTCCTAGGAACTCAAAGGGCACTAAGCGTAGAGTGTGAAAACTGAGTTTCCTTGAGAGCTGCTTGGAAGCCTGATGGTGTGTGAAGTTAGTGAGCCAAATGGAGTTGTTCTCCCACAAGAACCACTCGGCTGATCCTTCTTCAATATGCCCTTCACCAACATGCAGTGTTTCCTTGATTGAATTAGCTCTCACACCAATATTTGCGTCTAGAGCCTTTGCATTGAGGGCTATCTGAAAACGGCTGTGGCGCTGAAGTTGCCTGTGAATGTGGAGTTGGTGGCATGTGAAACCCGCATGTGGAGCATTCGTTTGTGTGGGATGCTCTACCATGTTCATTCCTAGATAATGCACTCAAAGGGCACTAAGCATAGAGTGTGAAAACTGAGTTTCCTTGAGAGCTGTTTGGAAGCCTGATGGTGTGTGAAGTTAGTGAGCCAAATGGAGTTGTTCTCCCACAAGAACCACTCGGCTGATCCTTCTTCAATATGCCCTTCACCAACATGCAGTGTTTCCTTGATTGAATTAGCTCTCACACCAATATTTGTGTCTAGAGCCTTTGCATTGAGGGCTATCTGAAAATGGCTGTGGCGCTGAAGTTGACTGTGAATGTGGAGTTGGTGGCATGTGAAACCCGCATGTGGAGCATTCGTTTATGTGGGATGCTCTCCCAGCTTCATTTCAGTCCTAGGAACTCAAAGGGCACTAAGCGTAGAGTGTGAAAACTGAGTTTCCTTGAGAGCTGGTTGGAAGCCTGATGTTGTGTGATGTTAGCTAGCCAAATGGAGTTGTTCTCCCACAAGAACCACTCGGCTGATCCTTCTTCAATATGCCCTTCACCAACATGCAGTGTTTCCTTGATTGAATTAGCTCTCACACCAATATTTGCGTCTAGAGCCTTTGCATTGAGGGCTATCTGAAAACGGCTGTGGCGCTGAAGTTGCCTGTGAATGTGGAGTTGGTGGCATGTGAAACCCGCATGTGGAGCATTCGTTTGTGTGGGATGCTCTACCAGGTTCATTCCTTGATAATGCTCTCAAAGGGCACTAAGCATAGAGTGTGAAAACTGAGTTTCCTTGAGAGCTGCTTGGAAGCCTGATGGTGTGTGAAGTTAGTGAGCCAAATGGAGTTGTTCTCCCACAAGAACCACTCGGCTGATCCTTCTTCAATATGCCCTTCACCAACATGCAGTGTTTCCTTGATTGAATTAGCTCTCACACCAATATTTGCGTCTAGAGCCTTTGCATTGAGGGCTATCTGAAAACGGCTGTGGCGCTGAAGTTGCCTGTGAATGTGGAGTTGGTGGCATGTGAAACCCGCATGTGGAGCATTCGTTTATGTGGGATGCTCTCCAAGCTTCATTTCAGTCCTAGGCACTCAAAGGGCACTAAGCATAGAGTGTGAAAACTGAGTTTCCTTGAGAGCTGCTTGGAAGCCTGATGGTGTGTGAAGTTAGTGAGCCAAATGGAGTTGTTCTCCCACAAGAACCACTCGGCTGATCCTTCTTCAATATGCCCTTCACCAACATGCAGTGTTTCCTTGATTGAATTAGCTCTCACACCAATATTTGCGTCTAGAGCCTTTGCATTGAGGGCTATCTGAAAACGGCTGTGGCGCTGAAGTTGCCTGTGAATGTGGAGTTGGTGGCATGTGAAACCCGCATGTGGAGCATTCGTTTGTGTGGGATGCTCTACCAGGTTCATTCCTAGATAATGCACTCAAAGGGCACTAAGCATAGAGTGTGAAAAACTGAGTTTCCTTGAGAGCTGTTTGGAAGCCTGATGGTGTGTTAAGTTAGTGAGCCAAATGGAGTTGTTCTCCCACAAGAACCACTCGGCTGATCCTTCTTCAATATGCCCTTCACCAACATGCAGTGTTTCCTTGATTTAATTAGCTCTCACACCAATATTTGTGTCTAGAGCCTTTGCATTGAGGGCTATCTGAAAATGGCTGTGGCGCTGAAGTTGACTGTGAATGTGGAGTTGGTGGCATGTGAAACCCGCATGTGGAGCATTCGTTTATGTGGGATGCTCTCCCAGCTTCATTTCAGTCCTAGGAACTCAAAGGGCAGTAAGCGTAGAGTGTGAAAACTGAGTTTCCTTGAGAGCTGGTTGGAAGCCTGATGTTGTGTGAAGTTAGCTAGCCAAATGGAGTTGTTCTCCCACAAGAACCACTCTGCTGATCCTTCTTCAATATGCCCTTCACCAACATGCAGTGTTTCCTTGATTGAATTAGCTCTCACACCAATATTTGCGTTCTAGAGCCTTTGCATTGAGGGCTATCTGAAAACGGCTGTGGCGCTGAAGTTGCCTGTGAATGTGGAGTTGGTGGCATGTGAAACCCGCATGTGGAGCATTCGTTTGTGTGGGATGCTCTACCAGGTTCATTCCTTGATAATGCACTCAAAGGGCACTAAGCATAGAGTGTGAAAACTGAGTTTCCTTGAGAGCTGCTTGGAAGCCTGATGGTGTGTGAAGTTAGTGAGCCAAATGGAGTTGTTCTCCCACAAGAACCACTCGGCTGATCCTTCTTCAATATGCCCTTCACCAACATGCAGTGTTTCCTTGATTGAATTAGCTCTCACACCAATATTTGCGTCTAGAGCCTTTGCATTGAGGGCTATCTGAAAACGGCTGTGGCGCTGAAGTTGCCTGTGAATGTGGAGTTGGTGGCATGTGAAACCCGCATGTGGAGCATTCGTTTATGTGGGATGCTCTACCAGCTTCATTTCATTCCTAGGCACTCAAAGGGCACTAAGCATAGAGTGTGAAAACTGAGTTTCCTTGAGAGCTGTTTGGAAACCTGATGCCTGATGGTGTGTGAAGTTAGTGAGCCAAATGGAGTTGTTCTCCCACAAGAACCACTCGGCTGATCCTTCTTCAATATGCCCTTCACCAACATGCAGTGTTTCCTTGATTGAATTAGCTCTCACACCAATATTTGCGTCTAGAGCCTTTGCATTGAGGGCTATCTGAAAACGGCTGTGGCGCTGAAGTTGCCTGTGAATGTGGAGTTGGTGGCATGTGAAACCCGCATGTGTAGCATTCGTTTGTGTGGGATGCTCTCCAAGCTTCATTTCAGTCCTAGGCACTCAAAGGGCACTAAGCATAGAGTGTGAAAACTGAGTTTCCTTGAGAGCTGCTTGGAAGCCTGATGGTGTGTGAAGTTAGTGAGCCAAATGGAGTTGTTCTCCCACAAGAACCACTCGGCTGATCCTTCTTCAATATGCCCTTCACCAACATGCAGTGTTTCCTTGATTGAATTAGCTCTCACACCAATATTTGCGTCTAGAGCCTTTGCATTGAGGGCTATCTGAAAACGGCTGTGGCGCTGAAGTTGCCTGTGAATGTGGAGTTGGTGGCATGTGAAACCCGCATGTGGATCATTCGTTTGTGTGGGATGCTCTACCATGTTCATTCCTAGATAATGCACTCAAAGGGCACTAAGCATAGAGTGTGAAAACTGAGTTTCCTTGAGAGCTGTTTGGAAGCCTGATGGTGTGTGAAGTTAGTGAGCCAAATGGAGCTGTTCTCCCACAAGAACCACTCGGCTGATCCTTCTTCAATATGCCCTTCACCAACATGCAGTGTTTCCTTGATTTAATTAGCTCTCACACCAATATTTGCGTCTAGAGCCTTTGCATTGAGGGCTATCTGAAAATGGCTGTGGCGCTGAAGTTGACTGTGAATGTGGAGTTGGTGGCATGTGAAACCCGCATGTGGAGCATTCGTTTATG
Organism: Ochotona princeps; assembly: GCF_030435755.1. Classification (NCBI taxonomy): domain Eukaryota; kingdom Metazoa; phylum Chordata; class Mammalia; order Lagomorpha; family Ochotonidae; genus Ochotona; species Ochotona princeps. The sequence continues at coordinate 17,556 of NW_026701128.1, read as the reverse complement.
TGGGATGCTCTCCCAGCTTCATTTCAGTCCTAGGAACTCAAAGGGCACTAAGCGTAGAGTGTGAAAACTGAGTTTCCTTGAGAGCTGGTTGGAAGCCTGATGTTGTGTGATGTTAGCTAGCCAAATGGAGTTGTTCTCCACAAGAACCACTCTGCTGATCCTTCTTCAATATGCCCTTCACCAACATGCAGTGTTTCCTTGATTGAATTAGCTCTCACACCAATATTTGCGTCTAGAGCCTTTGCATTGAGGGCTATCTGAAAACGACTGTGGCGCTGAAGTTGCCTGTGAATGTGGAGTTGGTGGCATGTGAAACCCGCAAGTGGAGCATTCGTACGTGTGGGATGCTCTACCATGTTCATTCCTAGATAATGCACTCAAAGGGCACTAAGCATAGAGTGTGAAAACTGAGTTTCCTTGAGAGCTGCTTGGAAGCCTGATGGTGTGTGAAGTTAGTGAGCCAAATGGAGTTGTTCTCCCACAAGAACCACTCGGCTGATCCTTCTTCAATATGCCCTTCACCAACATGCAGTGTTTCCTTGATTGAATTAGCTCTCACACCAATATTTGCGTCTAGAGCCTTTGCATTGAGGGCTATCTGAAAACGGCTGTGGCGCTGAAGTTGCCTGTGAATGTGGAGTTTTTGGCATGTGAAACCCGCATGTGGATCATTCGTTTGTGTGGGATGCTCTACCATGTTCATTCCTAGATAATGCACTCAAAGGGCACTAAGCATAGAGTGTGAAAACTGAGTTTCCTTGAGAGCTGTTTGGAAGCCTGATGGTGTGTGAAGTTAGTGAGCCAAATGGAGTTATTCTCCCACAAGAACCACTCGGCTGATCCTTCTTCAATATGCCCTTCACCAACATGCAGTGTTCCCTTGATTGAATTAGCTCTCACACCAATATTTGTGTCTAGAGCCTTTGCATTGAGGGCTATCTGAAAATGGCTTTGGCGCTGAAGTTGCCTGTGAATGTGGAGTTGGTGGCATGTGAAACCCGCATGTGGAGCATTCGTTTATGTGGGATGCTCTCCCAGCTTCATTTCAGTCCTAGGAACTCAAAGGGCACTAAGCGTAGAGTGTGAAAACTGAGTTTCCTTGAGAGCTGCTTGGAAGCCTGATGGTGTGTGAAGTTAGTGAGCCAAATGGAGTTGTTCTCCCACAAGAACCACTCGGCTGATCCTTCTTCAATATGCCCTTCACCAACATGCAGTGTTTCCTTGATTGAATTAGCTCTCACACCAATATTTGCGTCTAGAGCCTTTGCATTGAGGGCTATCTGAAAACGGCTGTGGCGCTGAAGTTGCCTGTGAATGTGGAGTTGGTGGCATGTGAAACCCGCATGTGGAGCATTCGTTTGTGTGGGATGCTCTACCATGTTCATTCCTAGATAATGCACTCAAAGGGCACTAAGCATAGAGTGTGAAAACTGAGTTTCCTTGAGAGCTGCTTGGAAGCCTGATGGTGTGTGAAGTTAGTGAGCCAAATGGAGTTGTTCTCCCACAAGAACCACTCGGCTGATCCTTCTTCAATATGCCCTTCACCAACATGCAGTGTTTCCTTGATTGAATTAGCTCTCACACCAATATTTGCGTCTAGAGCCTTTGCATTGAGGGCTATCTGAAAACGGCTGTGGCGCTGAAGTTGCCTGTGAATGTGGAGTTGGTGGCATGTGAAACCCGCATGTGGAGCATTCGTTTGTGTGGGATGCTCTACCAGGTTCATTCCTAGATAATGCACTCAAAGGGCACTAAGCATAGAGTGTGAAAACTGAGTTTCCTTGAGAGCTGCTTGGAAGCCTGATGGTGTGTGAAGTTAGAGAGCCAAATGGAGTTGTTCTCCCACAAGAACCACTCGGCTGATCCTTCTTCAATATGCCCTTCACCAACATGCAGTGTTTCCTTGATTGAATTAGCTCTCACACCAATATTTGCGTCTAGAGCCTTTGCATTGAGGGCTATCTGAAAACGGCTGTGGCGCTGAAGTTGCCTGTGAATGTGGAGTTGGTGGCATGTGAAACCCGCATGTGGAGCATTCGTTTGTGTGGGATGCTCTACCAGGTTCATTCCTAGATAATGCACTCAAAGGGCACTAAGCATAGAGTGTGAAAACTGAGTTTCCTTGAGAGCTGTTTCGAAGCCTGATGGTGTGTGAAGTTAGTGAGCCAAATGGAGTTGTTCTCCCACAAGAACCACTCGGCTGATCCTTCTTCAATATGCCCTTCACCAACATGCAGTGTTTCCTTGATTGAATTAGCTCTCACACCAATATTTGCGTCTAGAGCCTTTGCATTGAGGGCTATCTGAAAACGGCTGTGGCGCTGAAGTTGCCTGTGAATGTGGAGTTGGTGGCATGTGAAACCCGCATGTGGATCATTCGTTTGTGTGGGATGCTGACCAAGCTTCATTTCAGTCCTAGGCACTCAAAGGGCACTAAGCATAGAGTGTGAAAACTGAGTTTCCTTGAGAGCTGCTTGGAAGCCTGATGGTGTGTGAAGTTAGTGAGCCAAATGGAGTTGTTCTCCCACAAGAACCACTCGGCTGATCCTTCTTCAATATGCCCTTCACCAACATGCAGTGTTTCCTTGATTGAATTAGCTCTCACACCAATATTTGCGTCTAGAGCCTTTGCATTGAGGGCTATCTGAAAACGGCTGTGGCGCTGAAGTTGCCTGTGAATGTGGAGTTGGTGGCATGTGAAACCCGCATGTGGAGCATTCGTTTGTGTGGGATGCTCTACCAGGTTCATTCCTAGATAATGCACTCAAAGGGCACTAAGCATAGAGTGTGAAAACTGAGTTTCCTTGAGAGCTGCTTGGAAGCCTGATGGTGTGTGAAGTTAGAGAGCCAAATGGAGTTGTTCTCCCACAAGAACCACTCGGCTGATCCTTCTTCAATATGCCCTTCACCAACATGCAGTGTTTCCTTGATTGAATTAGCTCTCACACCAATATTTGCGTCTAGAGCCTTTGCATTGAGGGCTATCTGAAAACGGCTGTGGCGCTGAAGTTGCCTGTGAATGTGGAGTTGGTGGCATGTGAAACCCGCATGTGGAGCATTCGTTTATGTGGAATGCTCTCCAAGCTTCATTTGAGTCCTAGGCACTCAAAGGGCACTAAGCATAGAGTGTGAAAACTGAGTTTCCTTGAGAGCTGCTTGGAAGCCTGATGGTGTGTGACGTTAGTGTGCCAAATGGAGTTGTTCTCCCACAAGAACCACTCGGCTGATCCTTCTTCAATATGCCCTTCACCAACATGCAGTGTTTCCTTGATTGAATTAGCTCTCACACCAACATTTGCGTCTAGAGCCTTTGCATTGAGGGCTATCTGAAAACGGCTGTGGCGCTGAAGTTGCCTGTGAATGTGGAGTTGGTGGCATGTGAAACCCGCATGTGGAGCATTCGTTTGTGTGGGATGCTCTACCAGGTTCATTCCTAGATAATGCACTCAAAGGGCACTAAGCATAGAGTGTGAAAACTGAGTTTCCTTGAGAGCTGTTTGGAAGCCTGATGGTGTGTGAAGTTAGAGAGCCAAATGGAGTTGTTCTCCCACAAGAACCACTCGGCTGATCCTTCTTCAATATGCCCTTCACCAACATGCAGTGTTTCCTTGATTGAATTAGCTCTCACACCAATATTTGCGTCTAGAGCCTTTGCATTGAGGGCTATCTGAAAACGGCTGTGGCGCTGAAGTTGCCTGTGAATGTGGAGTTGGTGGCATGTGAAACCCGCATGTGGAGCATTCGTTTGTGTGGGATGCTCTACCAGGTTCATTCCTAGATAATGCACTCAAAGGGCACTAAGCATAGAGTGTGAAAACTGAGTTTCCTTGAGAGCCGCTTGGAAGCCTGATGGTGTGTGAAGTTAGTGAGCCAAATGGAGTTGTTCTCCCACAAGAACCACTCGGCTGATCCTTCTTCAATATGCCCTTCACCAACATGCAGTGTTTCCTTGATTGAATTAGCTCTCACACCAATATTTGCCTCTAGAGCCTTTGCATTGAGGGCTATCTGAAAACGGCTGTTGCGCTGAAGTTGCCTGTGAATGTGGAGTTGGTGGCATGTGAAACCCGCATGTGGAGCATTCGTTTGTGTGGGATGCTCTACCATGTTCATTCCTAGATAATGCACTCAAAGGGCACTAAGCATAGAGTGTGAAAACTGAGTTTCCTTGAGAGCTGCTTGGAAGCCTGATGGTGTGTGAAGTTAGAGAGCCAAATGGAGTTGTTCTCCCACAAGAACCACTCGGCTGATCCTTCTTCAATATGCCCTTCACCAACATGCAGTGTTTCCTTGATTGAATTAGCTCTCACACCAATATTTGCGTCTAGAGCCTTTGCATTGAGGGCTATCTGAAAACGGCTGTGGCGCTGAAGTTGCCTGTGAATGTGGAGTTGGTGGCATGTGAAACCCGCATGTGGAGCATTCGTTTGTGTGGGATGCTCTACCAGGTTCATTCCTAGATAATGCACTCAAAGGGCACTAAGCATAGAGTGTGAAAACTGAGTTTCCTTGAGAGCTGTTTGGAAGCCTGATGGTGTGTGAAGTTAGTGAGCCAAATGGAGTTGTTCTCCCACAAGAACCACTCGGCTGATCCTTCTTCAATATGCCCTTCACCAACATGCAGTGTTTCCTTGATTGAATTAGCTCTCACACCAATATTTGCGTCTAGAGCCTTTGCATTGAGGGCTATCTGAAAACGGCTGTGGCGCTGAAGTTGCCTGTGAATGTGGAGTTGGTGGCATGTGAAACCCGCATGTGGAGCATTCGTTTGTGTGGGATGCTCTCCAAGCTTCATTTCAGTCCTAGGCACTCAAAGGGCACTAAGCATAGAGTGTGAAAACTGAGTTTCCTTGAGAGCTGCTTGGAAGCCTGATGGTGTGTGAAGTTAGTGAGCCAAATGGAGTTGTTCTCCCACAAGAACCACTCGGCTGATCCTTCTTCAATATGCCCTTCACCAACATGCAGTGTTTCCTTGATTGAATTAGCTCTCACACCAATATTTGCGTCTAGAGCCTTTGCATTGAGGGCTATCTGAAAACGGCTGTTGCGCTGAAGTTGCCTGTGAATGTGGAGTTGGTGGCATGTGAAACCCGCATGTGGAGCATTCGTTTGTGTGGGATGCTCTACCATGTTCATTCCTAGATAATGCACTCAAAGGGCACTAAGCATAGAGTGTGAAAACTGAGTTTCCTTGAGAGCTGCTTGGAAGCCTGATGGTGTGTGAAGTTAGAGAGCCAAATGGAGTTGTTCTCCCACAAGAACCACTCGGCTGATCCTTCTTCAATATGCCCTTCACCAACATGCAGTGTTTCCTTGATTGAATTAGCTCTCACAACCAATATTTGCGTCTAGAGCCTTTGCATTGAGGGCTATCTGAAAACGGCTGTGGCGCTGAAGTTGCCTGTGAATGTGGAGTTGGTGGCATGTGAAACCCGCATGTGGAGCATTCGTTTGTGTGGGATGCTCTACCAGGTTCATTCCTAGATAATGCACTCAAAGGGCACTAAGCATAGAGTGTGAAAACTGAGTTTCCTTGAGAGCTGTTTGGAAGCCTGATGGTGTGTGAAGTTAGTGAGCCAAATGGAGTTGTTCTCCCACAAGAACCACTCGGCTGATCCTTCTTCAATATGCCCTTCACCAACATGCAGTGTTTCCTTGATTGAATTAGCTCTCACACCAATATTTGCGTCTAGAGCCTTTGCATTGAGGGCTATCTGAAAACGGCTGTGGCGCTGAAGTTGCCTGTGAATGTGGAGTTGGTGGCATGTGAAACCCGCATGTGGAGCATTCGTTTGTGTGGGATGCTCTCCAAGCTTCATTTCAGTCCTAGGCACTCAAAGGGCACTAAGCATAGAGTGTGAAAACTGAGTTTCCTTGAGAGCTGCTTGGAAGCCTAATGTGTGTGAAGTTAGTCAGCCAAATGGAGTTGTTCTCCCACAAGAACCACTCGGCTGATCCTTCTTCAATATGCCCTTCACCAACATGCAGTGTTTCCTTGATTGAATTAGCTCTCACACCAATATTTGCGTCTAGAGCCTTTGCATTGAGGGCTATCTGAAAACGGCTGTGGCGCTGAAGTTGCCTGTGAATGTGGTTTTGGTGGCATGTGAAACCCGCATGTGGAGCATTCGTTTATGTGGGATGCTCTCCAAGCTTCATTTCAGTCCTAGGCACTCATAGGGCACTAAGCATAGAGTGTGAAAACTGAGTTTCCTTGAGAGCTGCTTGGAAGCCTGATGGTGTGTGACGTTAGTGTGCCAAATGGAGTTGTTCTCCCACAAGAACCACTCGGCTGATCCTTCTTCAATATGCCCTTCACCAACATGCAGTGTTTCCTTGATTGAATTAGCTCTCACACCAATATTTGCGTCTAGAGCCTTTGCATTGAGGGCTATCTGAAAACGGCTGTGGCGCTGAAGTTGCCTGTGAATGTGGAGTTGGTGGCATGTGAAACCCGCATGTGGAGCATTCGTTTGTGTGGGATGCTCTACCAGGTTCATTCCTAGATAATGCACTCAAAGGGCACTAAGCATAGAGTGTGAAAACTGAGTTTCCTTGAGAGCTGCTTGGAAGCCTGATGGTGTGTGAAGTTAGAGAGCCAAATGGAGTTGTTCTCCCACAAGAACCACTCGGCTGATCCTTCTTCAATATGCCCTTCACCAACATGCAGTGTTTCCTTGATTGAATTAGCTCTCACACCAATATTTGCGTCTAGAGCCTTTGCATTGAGGGCTATCTGAAAACGGCTGTGGCGCTGAAGTTGCCTGTGAATGTGGAGTTGGTGGCATGTGAAACCCGCATGTGGAGCATTCGTTTGTGTGGGATGCTCTACCAGGTTCATTCCTTGATAATGCACTCAAAGGGCACTAAGCATAGAGTGTGAAAACTGAGTTTCCTTGAGAGCTCCTTGGAAGCCTGATGGTGTGTGAAGTTAGTGAGCCAAATGGAGTTGTTCTCCCACAAGAACCACTCGGCTGATCCTTCTTCAATATGCCCTTCACCAACATGCAGTGTTTCCTTGATTGAATTAGCTCTCACACCAATATTTGCGTCTAGAGCCTTTGCATCGAGGACTATCTGAAAACGGCTGTGGCGCTGAAGTTGCCTGTGAATGTGGAGTTGGTGGCATGTGAAACCCGCATGTGGAGCATTCGTTTATGTGGGATGCTCTCCAAGCTTCATTTCATTCCTAGGAACTCAAAGGGCACTAAGCATAGAGTGTGAAAACTGAGTTTCCTTGAGAGCTGCTTGGAAGCCTGATGGTGTGTGAAGTTAGTGAGCCAAATGGAGTTGTTCTCCCACAAGAACCACTCGGCTGATCCTTCTTCAATATGCCCTTCACCAACATGCAGTGTTTCCTTGATTGAATTAGCTCTCACACCAATATTTGCGTCTAGAGCCTTTGCATTGAGGGCTATCTGAAAACGGCTGTGGCGCTGAAGTTGCCTGTGAATGTGGAGTTGGTGGCATGTGAAACCCGCATGTGGAGCATTCGTTTATGTGGGATGCTCTCCAAGCTTCATTTCATTCCTAGGCACTCAAAGGGCACTAAGCATAGAGTGTGAAAACTGAGTTTCCTTGAGAGCTGCTTGGAAGCCTGATGGTGTGTGAAGTTAGTGAGCCAAATGGAGTTGTTCTCCCACAAGAACCACTCGGCTGATCCTTCTTCAATATGCCCTTCACCAACATGCAGTGTTTCCTTGATTGAATTAGCTCTCACACCAATATTTGTGTCTAGAGCTTTTGCATTGAGGGCTATCTGAAAACGGCTGTGGCGCTGAAGTTGCCTGTGAATGTGGAGTTGGTGGCATGTGAAACCCGCATGTGGAGCATTCGTTTGTGTGGGATGCTCTCCCAGCTTCATTTCAGTCCTAGGAACTCAAAGGGCACTAAGCGTAGAGTGTGAAAACTGAGTTTCCTTGAGAGCTGCTTGGAAGCCTGATGGTGTGTGAAGTTAGTGAGCCAAATGGAGTTGTTCTCCCACAAGAACCACTCGGCTGATCCTTCTTCAATATGCCCTTCACCAACATGCAGTGTTTCCTTGATTGAATTAGCTCTCACACCAATATTTGCGTCTAGAGCCTTTGCATTGAGGGCTATCTGAAAACGGCTGTGGCGCTGAAGTTGCCTGTGAATGTGGAGTTGGTGGCATGTGAAACCCTTATGTGGAGCATTCGTTTGTGTGGGATGCTCTACCAGGTTCATTCCTAGATAATGCACTCAAAGGGCACTAAGCATAGAGTGTGAAAACTGAGTTTCCTTGAGAGCTGCTTGGATGCCTGATGGTGTGTGAAGTTAGTGAGCCAAATGGAGTTGTTCTCCCACAAGAACCACTCGGCTGATCCTTCTTCAATATGCCCTTCACCAACATGCAGTGTTTCCTTGATTGAATTAGCTCTCACACCAATATTTGTGTCTAGAGCCTTTGCATTGAGGGCTATCTGAAAACGGCTGTGGCGCTGAAGTTGCCTGTGAATGTGGAGTTGGTGCATGTGAAACCCGCATGTGGAGCATTCGTTTGTGTGGGATGCTCTCCAAGCTTCATTTCAGTCCTAGGCACTCAAAGGGCACTAAGCATAGAGTGTGAAAACTGAGTTTCCTTGAGAGCTGCTTGGAAGCCTGATGGTGTGTGAAGTTAGTGAGCCAAATGGAGTTGTTCTCCCACAAGAACCACTCGGCTGATCCTTCTTCAATATGCCCTTCACCAACATGCAGTGTTTCCTTGATTGAATTAGCTCTCACACCAATATTTGTGTCTAGAGCCTTTGCATTGAGGGCTATCTGAAAACGGTTGTAGCGCTGAAGTTGCCTGTGAATGTGGAGTTGGTGGCATGTGAAACCCGCATGTGGAGCATTCGTTTATGTGGGATGCTCTCCCAGCTTCATTTCAGTCCTAGGAACTCAAAGGGCACTAAGCGTAGAGTGTGAAAACTGAGTTTCCTTGAGAGCTGCTTGGAAGCCTGATGGTGTGTGAAGTTAGTCAGCCAAATGGAGTTGTTCTCCCACAAGAACCACTCGGCTGATCCTTCTTCAATATGCCCTTCACCAACATGCAGTGTTTCCTTGATTGAATTAGCTCTCACACCAATATTTGCGTCTAGAGCCTTTGCATTGAGGGCTATCTGAAAACGGCTGTGGCGCTGAAGTTGCCTGTGAATGTGGAGTTGGTGGCATGTGAAACCCGCATGTGGAGCATTCGTTTGTGTGGGATGCTCTACCAGGTTCATTCCTAGATAATGCACTCAAAGGGCACTAAGCATAGAGTGTGAAAACTGAGTTTCCTTGAGAGCTGCTTGGATGCCTGATGGTGTGTGAAGTTAGTGTGCCAAATGGAGTTGTTCTCCCACAAGAACCACTCGGCTGATCCTTCTTCAATATGCCCTTCACCAACATGCAGTGTTTCCTTGATTGAATTAGCTCTCACACCAATATTTGCGTCTAGAGCCTTTGCATTGAGGGCTATCTGAAAACGGCTGTGGCGCTGAAGTTGCCTGAGAATGTGGAGTTGGTGGCATGTGAAACCCGCATGTGGAGCATTCGTTTGTGTGGGATGCTCTCCAAGCTTCATTTCAGTCCTAGGCACTCAAAGGGCACTAAGCATAGAGTGTGAAAACTGAGTTTCCTTGAGAGCTGCTTGGAAGCCTGATGGTGTGTGAAGTTAGTGAGCCAAATGGAGTTGTTCTCCCACAAGAACCACTCGGCTGATCCTTCTTCAATATGCCCTTCACCAACATGCAGTGTTTCCTTGATTGAATTAGCTCCCACACCAATATTTGCGTCTAGAGCCTTGGCATTGAGGGCTATCTGAAAACGACTGTGGCGCTGAAGTTGCCTGTGAATGTGGAGTTGGTGGCATGTGAAACCCGCAAGTGGAGCATTCGTACGTGTGGGATGCTCTACCATGTTCATTCCTAGATAATGCACTCAAAGGGCACTAAGCATAGAGTGTGAAAACTGAGTTTCCTTGAGAGCTGCTTGGAAGCCTGATGGTGTGTGAAGTTAGTGAGCCAAATGGAGTTGTTCTCCCACAAGAACCACTCGGCTGACCCTTCTTCAATATGCCCTTCACCAACATGCAGTGTTTCCTTGATTGAATTAGCTCTCACACCAATATTTGCGTCTAGAGCCTTTGCATTGAGGGCTATCTGAAAACGGCTGTGGCGCTGAAGTTGCCTGTGAATGTGGAGTTGGTGGCATGTGAAACCCGCATGTGGAGCATTCGTTTGTGTGGGATGCTCTACCATGTTCATTCCTAGATAATGCACTCAAAGGGCACTAAGCATAGAGTGTGAAAACTGAGTTTCCTTGAGAGCTGTTTGGAAGCCTGATGGTGTGTGAAGTTAGTGAGCCAAATGGAGTTGTTCTCCCACAAGAACCACTCGGCTGATCCTTCTTCAATATGCCCTTCACCAACATGCAGTGTTTCCTTGATTGAATTAGCTCTCACACCAATATTTGTGTCTAGAGCCTTTGCATTGAGGGCTATCTGAAAATGGCTGTGGCGCTGAAGTTGACTGTGAATGTGGAGTTGGTGGCATGTGAAACCCGCATGTGGAGCATTCGTTTATGTGGGATGCGCTCCCAGCTTCATTTCAGTCCTAGGAATTCAAAGGGCACTAAGCGTAGAGTGTGAAAACTGAGTTTCCTTGAGAGCTGGTTGGAAGCCTGATGTTGTGTGAAGTTAGCTAGCCAAATGGAGTTGTTCTCCCACAAGAACCACTCTGCTGATCCTTCTTCAATATGCCCTTCACCAACATGCAGTGTTTCCTTGATCGAATTAGCTCTCACACCAATATTTGCGTCTAGAGCCTTTGCATTGAGGGCTATCTGAAAACGGCTGTGGCGCTGAAGTTGCCTGTGAATGTGGAGTTGGTGGCATGTGAAACCCGCATGTGGAGCATTCGTTTGTGTGGGATGCTCTACCAGGTTCATTCCTTGATAATGCTCTCAAAGGGCACTAAGCATAGAGTGTGAAAACTGAGTTTCCTTGAGAGCTGCTTGGAAGCCTGATGGTGTGTGAAGTTAGTGAGCCAAATGGAGTTGTTCTCCCACAAGAACCACTCGGCTGATCCTTCTTCAATATGCCCTTCACCAACATGCAGTGTTTCCTTGATTGAATTAGCTCTCACACCAATATTTGCGTCTAGAGCCTTGGCATTGAGGGCTATCTGAAAACGGCTGTGGCGCTGAAGTTGCCTGTGAATGTGGAGTTGGTGGCATGTGAAACCCGCATGTGGAGCATTCGTTTATGTGGGATGCTCTCCAAGCTTCATTTCAGTCCTAGGCACTCAAAGGGCACTAAGCATAGAGTGTGAAAACTGAGTTTCCTTGAGAGCTGCTTGGAAGCCTGATGGTGTGTGAAGTTAGTGAGCCAAATGGAGTTGTTCTCCCACAAGAACCACTCGGCTGATCCTTCTTCAATATGCCCTTCACCAACATGCAGTGTTTCCTTGATTGAATTAGCTCTCACACCAATATTTGCGTCTAGAGCCTTTGCATTGAGGGCTATCTGAAAACGGCTGTGTGCGCTGAAGTTGCCTGTGAATGTGGAGTTGGTGGCATGTGAAACCCGCATGTGGAGCATTCGTTTGTGTGGGATGCTCTACCAGGTTCATTCCTAGATAATGCACTCAAAGGGCACTAAGCATAGAGTGTGAAAACTGAGTTTCCTTGAGAGCTGTTTGGAAGCCTGATGGTGTGTGAAGTTAGTCAGCCAAATGGAGTTGTTCTCCCACAAGAACCACTCGGCTGATCCTTCTTCAATATGCCCTTCACCAACATGCAGTGTTTCCTTGATTGAATTAGCTCTCACACCAATATTTGTGTCTAGAGCCTTTGCATTGAGGGCTATCTGAAAATGGTTGTGGCGCTGAAGTTGCCTGTGAATGTGGAGTTGGTGGCATGTGAAACCCGCATGTGGAGCATTCGTTTATGTGGGATGCTCTCCCAGCTTCATTTCAGTCCTAGGAACTCAAAGGGCACTAAGCGTAGAGTGTGAAAACTGAGTTTCCTTGAGAGCTGCTTGGAAGCCTGATGGTGTGTGAAGTTAGTGAGCCAAATGGAGTTGTTCTCCCACAAGAACCACTCGGCTGATCCTTCTTCAATATGCCCTTCACCAACATGCAGTGTTTCCTTGATTGAATTAGCTCTCACACCAATATTTGCGTCTAGAGCCTTTGCATTGAGGGCTATCTGAAAACGGCTGTGGCGCTGAAGTTGCCTGTGAATGTGGAGTTGGTGGCATGTGAAACCCGCATGTGGAGCATTCGTTTGTGTGGGATGCTCTCCAAGCTTCATTTCAGTCCTAGGCACTCAAAGGGCACTAAGCATAGAGTGTGAAAACTGAGTTTCCTTGAGAGCTGCTTGGAAGCCTGATGGTGTGTGAAGTTAGTGAGCCAAATGGAGTTGTTCTCCCACAAGAACCACTCGGCTGATCCTTCTTCAATATGCCCTTCACCAACATGCAGTGTTTCCTTGATTGAATTAGCTCTCACACCAATATTTGCGTCTAGAGCCTTTGCATTGAGGGCTATCTGAAAACGGCTGTGGCGCTGAAGTTGCCTGTGAATGTGGAGTTGGTGGCATGTGAAACCCGCATGTGGAGCATTCGTTTGTGTGGGATGCTCTACCAGGTTCATTTCCTAGATAATGCACTCAAAGGGCACTAAGCATAGAGTGTGAAAACTGAGTTTCCTTGAGAGCTGTTTGGAAGCCTGATGGTGTGTGAAGTTAGTGAGCCAAATGGAGTTGTTCTCCCACAAGAACCACTCGGCTGATCCTTCTTCAATATGCCCTTCACCAACATGCAGTGTTTCCTTGATTGAATTAGCTCTCACACCAATATTTGTGTCTAGAGCCTTTGCATTGAGGGCTATCTGAAAATGGCTGTGGCGCTGAAGTTGACTGTGAATGTGGAGTTGGTGGCATGTGAAACCCGCATGTGGAGCATTCGTTTATGTGGGATGCTCTCCCAGCTTCATTTCAGTCCTAGGAACTCAAAGGGCACTAAGCGTAGAGTGTGAAAACTGAGTTTCCTTGAGAGCTGCTTGGAAGCCTGATGTTGTGTGAAGTTAGCTAGCCAAATGGAGTTGTTCTCCCACAAGAACCACTCTGCTGATCCTTCTTCAATATGCCCTTCACCAACATGCAGTGTTTCCTTGATTGAATTAGCTCTCACACGACCCAATATTTGCGTCTAGAGCCTTTGCATTGAGGGCTATCTGAAAATGGCTGTGGCGCTGAAGTTGCCTGTGAATGTGGAGTTGGTGGCATGTGAAACCCGCATGTGGAGCATTCGTTTGTGTGGGATGCTCTACCAGGTTCATTCCTTGATAATGCACTCAAAGGGCACTAAGCATAGAGTGTGTAAACTGAGTTTCCTTGAGAGCTGCTTGGAAGCCTGATGGTGTGTGAAGTTAGTGAGCCAAATGGAGTTGTTCTCCCACAAGAACCACTCGGCTGATCCTTCTTCAATATGCCCTTCACCAACATGCAGTGTTTCCTTGATTGAATTAGCTCTCACACCAATATTTGCGTCTAGAGCCTTTGCATTGAGGGCTATCTGAAAACGGCTGTGGCGCTGAAGTTGTCTGTGAATGTGGAGTTGGTGGCATGTGAAACCCGCATGTGGAGCATTCGTTTATGTGGGATGCTCTCCAAGATTCATTTCAGTCCTAGGCACTCAAAGGGCACTAAGCATAGAGTGTGAAAACTGAGTTTCCTTGAGAGCTGCTTGGAAGCCTGATGGTGTGTGAAGTTAGTGAGCCAAATGGAGTTGTTCTCCCACAAGAACCACTCGGCTGATCCTTCTTCAATATGCCCTTCACCAACATGCAGTGTTTCCTTGATTGAATTAGCTCTCACACCAATATTTGCGTCTAGAGCCTTTGCATTGAGGGCTATCTGAAAACGGCTGTGGCGCTGAAGTTGCCTGTGAATGTGGAGTTGGTGGCATGTGAAACCCCCATGTGGAGCATTCGTTTGTGTGGGATGCTCTACCAGGTTCATTCCTAGATAATGCACTCAAAGGGCACTAAGCATAGAGTGTGAAAACTGAGTTTCCTTGAGAGCTGCTTGGAAGCCTGATGGTGTGTGAAGTTAGTCAGCCAAATGGAGTTGTTCTCCCACAAGAACCACTCGGCTGATCCTTCTTCAATATGCCCTTCACCAACATGCAGTGTTTCCTTGATTGAATTAGCTCTCACACCAATATTTGCGTCTAGAGCCTTTGCATTGAGGGCTATCTGAAAACGGCTGTGGCGCTGAAGTTGCCTGTGAATGTGGAGTTGGTGGCATGTGAAACCCGCATGTGGAGCATTCGTTTATGTGGGATGCTCTCCAAGCTTCATTTCATTCCTAGGCACTCAAAGGGCACTAAGCATAGAGTGTGAAAACTGAGTTTCCTTGAGTGCTGCTTGGAAGCCTGATGGTGTGTGAAGTTAGTGAGCCAAATGGAGTTGTTCTCCCACAAGAACCACTCGGCTGATCCTTCTTCAATATGCCCTTCACCAACATGCAGTGTTTCCTTGATTGAATTAGCTCTCACACCAATATTTGCGTCTAGAGCCTTTGCATTGAGGGCTATCTGAAAACGGCTGTGGCGCTGAAGTTGCCTGTGAATGTGGAGTTGGTGGCATGTGAAACCCGCATGTGGAGCATTCGTTTGTGTGGGATGCTCTACCAGGTTCATTCCTTGATAATGCACTCAAAGGGCACTAAGCATAGAGTGTGTAAACTGAGTTTCCTTGAGAGCTGCTTGGAAGCCTGATGGTGTGTGAAGTTAGTGAGCCAAATGGAGTTGTTCTCCCACAAGAACCACTCGGCTGATCCTTCTTCAATATGCCCTTCACCAACATGCAGTGTTTCCTTGATTGAATTAGCTCTCACACCAATATTTGCGTCTAGAGCCTTTGCATTGAGGGCTATCTGAAAACGGCTGTGGCGCTGAAGTTGCCTGTGAATGTGGAGTTGGTGGCATGTGAAACCCGCATGTGGAGCATTCGTTTGTGTGGGATGCTCTACCAGGTTCATTCCTAGATAATGCACTCAAAGGGCACTAAGCATAGAGTGTGAAAACTGAGTTTCCTTGAGAGCTGTTTGGAAGCCTGATGGTGTGTGAAGTTAGTCAGCCAAATGGAGTTGTTCTCCCACAAGAACCACTCGGCTGATCCTTCTTCAATATGCCCTTCACCAACATGCAGTGTTTCCTTGATTGAATTAGCTCTCACACCAATATTTGTGTCTAGAGCCTTTGCATTGAGGGCTATCTGAAAATGGTTGTGGCGCTGAAGTTGCCTGTGAATGTGGAGTTGGTGGCATGTGAAACCCGCATGTGGAGCATTCGTTTATGTGGGATGCTCTCCCAGCTTCATTTCAGTCCTAGGAACTCAAAGGGCACTAAGCGTAGAGTGTGAAAACTGAGTTTCCTTGAGAGCTGCTTGGAAGCCTGATGGTGTGTGAAGTTAGTGAGCCAAATGGAGTTGTTCTCCCACAAGAACCACTCGGCTGATCCTTCTTCAATATGCCCTTCACCAACATGCAGTGTTTCCTTGATTGAATTAGCTCTCACACCAATATTTGCGTCTAGAGCCTTTGCATTGAGGGCTATCTGAAAACGGCTGTGGCGCTGAAGTTGCCTGTGAATGTGGAGTTGGTGGCATGTGAAACCCGCATGTGGAGCATTCGTTTGTGTGGGATGCTCTACCAGGTTAATTCCTAGATAATGCACTCAAAGGGCACTAAGCATAGAGTGTGAAAACTGAGTTTCCTTGAGAGCTGCTTGGAAGCCTGATGGTGTGTGAAGTTAGTGAGCCAAATGGAGTTGTTCTCCCACAAGAACCACTCGGCTGATCCTTCTTCAATATGCCCTTCACCAACATGCAGTGTTTCCTTGATTGAATTAGCTCTCACACCAATATTTGCGTCTAGAGCCTTTGCATTGAGGGCTATCTGAAAACGGCTGTGGCGCTGAAGTTGCCTGTGAATGTGGAGTTGGTGGCATGTGAAACCCGCATGTGGAGCATTCGTTTATGTGGGATGCTCTCGAAGCTTCATTTCATTCCTAGGCACTCAAAGGGCACTAAGCATAGAGTGTGAAAACTGAGTTTCCTTGAGAGCTGCTTGGAAGCCTGATGGTGTGTGAAGTTAGTGAGCCAAATGGAGTTGTTCTCCCACAAGAACCACTCGGCTGATCCTTCTTCAATATGCCCTTCACCAACATGCAGTGTTTCCTTGATTGAATTAGCTCTCACACCAATATTTGCGTCTAGAGCCTTTGCATTGAGGGCTATCTGAAAACGGCTGTGGCGCTGAAGTTGCCTGTGAATGTGGAGTTGGTGGCATGTGAAACCCGCATGTGGAGCATTCGTTTGTGTGGGATGCTCTACCAGGTTCATTCCTAGATAATGCACTCAAAGGGCACTAAGCATAGAGTGTGAAAACTGAGTTTCCTTGAGAGCTGTTTGGAAGCCTGATGGTGTGTGAAGTTAGTCAGCCAAATGGAGTTGTTCTCCCACAAGAACCACTCTGCTGATCCTTCTTCAATATGCCCTTCACCAACATGCAGTGTTTCCTTGATTGAATTAGCTCTCACACCAATATTTGTGTCTAGAGCCTTTGCATTGAGGGCTATCTGAAAATGGTTGTGGCGCTGAAGTTGCCTGTGAATGTGGAGTTGGTGGCATGTGAAACCCGCATGTGGAGCATTCGTTTATGTGGGATGCTCTCCCAGCTTCATTTCAGTCCTAGGAACTCAAAAGGCACTAAGCGTAGAGTGTGAAAACTGAGTTTCCTTGAGAGCTGCTTGGAAGCCTGATGGTGTGTGAAGTTAGTGAGCCAAATGGAGTTGTTCTCCCACAAGAACCACTCGGCTGATCCTTCTTCAATATGCCCTTCACCAACATGCAGTGTTTCCTTGATTGAATTAGCTCTCACACCAATATTTGCGTCTAGAGCCTTTGCATTGAGGGCTATCTGAAAACGGCTGTGGCGCTGAAGTTGCCTGTGAATGTGGAGTTGGTGGCATGTGAAACCCGCATGTGGAGCATTCGTTTGTGTGGGATGCTCTACCAGGTTCATTCCTAGATAATGCACTCAAAGGGCACTAAGCATAGAGTGTGAAAACTGAGTTTCCTTGAGAGCTGCTTGGATGCCTGATGGTGTGTGATGATAGTGAGCTAAATGGAGTTGTTCTCCCACAAGAACCACTCGGCTGATCCTTCTTCAATATGCCCTTCACCAACATGCAGTGTTTCCTTGATTGAATTAGCTCTCACACCAATATTTGCGTCTAGAGCCTTTGCATTGAGGGCTATCTGAAAACGGCTGTGGCGCTGAAGTTGCCTGTGAATGTGGAGTTGGTGGCATGTGAAACCCGCATGTGGATCATTCGTTTGTGTGGGATGCTCTACCAGGTTCATTCCTAGATAATGCACTCAAAGGGCACTAAGCATAGAGTGTGAAAACTGAGTTTCCTTGAGAGCTGTTTGGAAGCCTGATGGTGTGTGAAGTTAGTGAGCCAAATGGAGTTGTTCTCCCACAAGAACCACTCGGCTGATC